>NW_006239509.1:28165-34386 GCF_000226075.1 Solanum tuberosum | reverse complement strand
TTCAGTTTTGCTAGACCTAGTTGGGGCATGTCCCAACATTTCTAGTCAGTTTAGAGGCTTATTTCAGACATAGTTAGATTCAGCTTAGTATTGAGTTAATATTTTCTTTGTATTAAACTCATCAGTTTTCATATATCTCCGTTATAGTATATGGGTATTCCCCATCTATTCATCTTATTTATGATTTAGCTTCCGTATTAATTTATTATCTTTAGTATGCTCATGATCATGCCAGCAGGGTTAGCTTGGGATCACTTGTGGTCCTAGGTCCCGTGTCCGCGTCTCGGGGGTAGCTCAAGGCGTGACACAAGTATCCCCTGTTGTTAAGTGATTCAGATATTACTCTACCCCTACTTTAGCTAGTCTTTCCTAGTTGATCACTCGGGGATGAGTGATGGGTAAATTGGCATCTATTGTAACTACCTGATTTCCGTCGTTATGGAAAAGCCAATAGGGAAAGAATTGGAGCTAGAAAACTTTTGAGTAGTAACTTGGAATTTCCTAACTTAGTTCAGATTTGGACGAAATCGGAGTCAGTTGAGTCTAGAAAAATCTGGTAACAATCGGGTGACTTATTTATGATTTTGATTACATGAGTAGTTAGATAAGTCGTTAAGAAATTTGTACGACTTTACGGAATTGAATTCGGGTGAGTAGAACTCCCGAAACTGATCTTAGCGTGATCGAATATTTTCTGAGTGTCATGGGATGAAGGTGTGTTGTGAAATGGGAGTTTGGAATTCTTAAATTTGCTTACTGTTTTCGTGCGAGCTGCCAGAGCGAGATTAGTGCCGCCAGGGCGGGTTGGGTCCCGCCGTAGCGGGACAGACGCGACTTAAGTCAAAAATGAAACTCCAAAAACGTTTTATTCTACACTTTTTGACTTTGAGAGCTAGGAGATGACCCCAGACTAGTTCTTGAGCGTTTTTCACCATTCTTGAGGCTAAAAGTAAAATTTCAACTCCTCAAATCCGTGTTTCGATCCGTTGAACTTAGTTTCTTAGGTAATTATCGATGGGGAAGGGTTTTGATTTGTGATTTATGGTGGGAAAAATTCCTAAATAGGGTATTAGGATCTTGGGTTTGGTCTATGGTTATTGGGTTTGTTATAATCCGGATAATTAGACATGTGATTGTTGATCCTTGCGTATAAATTGTTGTTTGTAGACCTAGAACAAGCGGAAAGAATTCGGAAAGGGAATATTCAAGTGCCTTAGGGGATTCAAGCTTGGATTCGAGGTAGGTGATGGTTGTGATTTCATGTTGGTGTGATATATGTTTGTAATTGCTTCATTATAATGCATGTATATATTCGAATGTTGCATTATTGATCACCCTAATCGTAACTGAGGATAATTGAATAATTGTATGCCATGAATCATCTCTTATTATATGATTGTGAGAATATACATTGTGATTGTGATTGTGGTTTGTTGAATGGATCGGTTGCCATGTTCCGGCATAAACATAGGATCCACTACCACGTCCCGGCACAATAACTTGGATCGGGTACCACGAACAGATATGCTAATTGTTTGGGTTTGGGTTCCATAAGAGGACCATTGAATTGGGTTCCATCAGAGAACCATTGAATTGTGTTGTGTATCTACTTGTGATGATTACGTTCATATCTAATGATGATTGATATTGGAAGACTGTATGTTGCTCTAAATTGATAACCAATGTGTATTCTTGAGAATGTGGGATGCTACATTGATCATTGAAAGTGGACTAATATTGTATATGTTCGGTATATGCCTGTTTTATAATGTTGTGGATACTTGCATGTGTTTCACTTATTGGGATAGCCGCGTGATCCTACCAGTATACTGTGGTTGTGTACTGATACTACACTTGCTTGTTCTTTGTTGAGTATAGGGCATCTTCAGGCGGCTATTAATAGACCTCAGCTAAGTGACTATTGATCGTCACCGGATTCAAGGGTGAGCCAGTTCTTTTAGGCTGCCATGGATCTTTGTTGTTTAAGTCCATTCTTTTTGGACTCAAACTACTTTTTTAAGGTGTTTGTTTAGTTTTGGGGTTGTACCCCTTGTTCTTAGACTTGTCGTTAGTAGAGTTTTGGTACTATGACTTTCAGGTTCTAAGGGTTAAGACTTTTGCATCAGTTTGGTTAAGTTATTTGTTTAAACCTTTGGAGTTTCTGGGAACTCCGTATTTTTATTGTCATTTAAACTTGCTTTCATATCTTTAAATGCCTTAGTTTTCATAAAATTTGTTAGTTTGGGTTGTAGTAATGGTTCTCCCACCGGAGGGTTTGTGTGAGTGCCAATCACGACGGTCTGGGTCGTGACATAACTTGTGGCACAAGAAGCTTTTTAAGGGATGAACTAGTAAAATTATTTTCGTATTTATAATTTCTTAAGTATCGTACAAAATAAAAAGTAGTTAACTAATATAAAACATAAATTAATATATATACACACTCACGCGATGCGCAAATTAAATCATAAAAAAAAGAATAAATTTTAGGAATCACATACTTTTAATATGAAATTACAATCTATCCCTCTTTAGTTTGTAATTACATTAATCCCTTAAAAAGTAACACAAACTGGATACATAATCAGTAGCTCGGATACATTATAGCATAAACCAGATACATAATATGTAGCTCGGATACATTAAAAACTAGTTTGTATACATAATATGTAGCTCGGATACATTATAAAATAAACCGGATACATAATATGTAGCTCGGATACATTAATATGTAGCTCGGATACATTAAAGAAATAAGGTATTTTAGAGGCTTTTAAAAATAAAAGGGGATATTGGAAATAAGGAAAACATAAGACGTGTATTTCAGTAATTTTTCCGGAAAAAAATGAAGATAGTGAATTGTTAGGTACACGAATTCCAATATATAGAATTCAATTATTAATGGAAATTTGGACATGTAAAAGTCTTTATCACCTTTATATATCAGCTATCTTTTAATACAATAAAGGAAAATGGTTGATAGTGCCCTAATTCGATTTGGGCATGCAATGATTTATATTGTTCCCCATTACAGATAATAGTTGCATGGATAAAATATAATAATAATAATAATTACAAAATGGTCAAGATACTGATAATTACACGATATATGCCCATCTCATTAGTGGAATACCCGACAAATCCAATTTCCCAAATAATTTGAAGTGTATGTCATGAAATCGTTAAAGATGATATTATTAATTTGATGATTTATTATTTAAGTAGTTAAGTCAAATTTTAGAATATAATTTAATGAATTCATTTACTTATTTGTCGAAAATCTGGGTATATGATCAAGGCTTCCCTCCATTTTTCTTTATTTTTATTCTAAGATTTATTGATTAGATCAAAATTTTAATTTTAATTTAAATAATTAATATTTTATAAATAAATTAGTAATGCCACAATTCTAGCAATATATAATGTTATTCATAAATATATTTTAACTTTTCTCTCTCTTATTATATTTTCCTTAAGCAGTATTTGTCTTCTAATATTTAAAAAAATAAATAAGTAATTGATAACTTAGATTTTTTGTTAATAATTCTGAATTCTCTGCAAATTTTAAAGGGAAAGATCATCAGAAAATTTCAACCAAATTAACTTGATTCAAAAAAAGAAGAAGACATACTCATAGGGAAAAAGAAAAGTTTATTATGTATTTATGGATAAGGTAATATGCTATTATGATTATGACATTATTAATTTATTTATGAAGTATTAATTATCTAAATTATATTAGAGTCATGATTTAATCAATTAAATTTTTTATACGTATCTTTAATTCAAGTAAATACTTGGGAAATATGGAGAGGAGTCGGATACACATCTAATGATAGTGTCCAATAGTCGTTATAAAAATTATGGCCAAACACATCCATAGCCCCTTTAACTTATCGTTTGGTAGAGTGTATTAAAAATAATAATGCATGCATTAGCCTTGCGTATTACTAGTACCTTGTTTGGTACTCTTTTTCAACCTATGTATAACTAATGTTTGCATTAGTTATACACCCTATGGTGTATTAATTTGTGTATTGCTAATACCATGGGTTTCTAGGTATTAGCATTACAATGGTTTTAATGCATGCATTAACTCAATTGCCCCTCAATACATTTTTTTATATCTTTTCCACCATAATAGTGAAGGGTCTCTTTGTAAATAATTTTTTTAATGCAATGCATTCTATTTTTAATGCATCAAACCAAACAATGCATAAAAATAAGAAAAAGGACATAAAGTGACACCTGAACTTGTTCCGAATTTTCAAGAAGGCACCTTAACTATGTGGGCGTCCTATTAGCCCCACTAAACAATCTTGAACTGATATTATTACATCATATTTTGTCCACCTGACATAGAGAGTGTGTGCACGAACTCTCAAAGAGAGTGAACAACCTAAAATAACTAATATAGTTTTATTTTTACAAGTATTTTATTATAAAATATATTTTCTTATTTTTCTTAGTATTTTAACTTTTTTTCCTTTTTAATTTTTCTCTTTCTTCTTTCTTCTTCAAAAATTCATTGTCATCTCCGTTGAAGCTTCTCACTTTCAATGTCACCATTTTTACCACAACTTCACCTTTTCTTTTTTACTACTATTAGTTTTACTCTTTTTAATTTTAAAACTTTACCTAAATATTTTCTTACATTTAGAATAATTTGATAAACCCATTAGATTTCAAGACAATTAGGAAGTATCATATAGTTTTTTTTATCCGATTTCAATTAAGTTCTTTCAATTTTCAGAAAATTCATTGATTCTTTTAAAATAATCGTTTTTAATTTTGAAGTTATATGAAAAAGAGTAATTGATGATACCTTCAAAATTTTAAATTTTCTTAGAAAAATAATTAGTTTTGTTATCAATAATTCAATACAGTCTAGAAAATAGTATGAATTTATATTTATAAAAAAGTCACTGAAATAAAGAATTTGACTGGAGAAGAAGAAGAAAAAGAAAAGAAAAAAAAATGGGAGAGAGGTTCAACTTGACGTGGGGTGTTGTGAATTACATAAGGATTTTCCTAGGGATTAGTATGAAAATCTGCAGGAAACTTATTTTCCTGCAAATTTTCAGACTAATCCCCAGGAAAATCCCCATGTAATTCACCCTTTTCTTGTAGTGTGGGAGGTGAAGAAAGAGAAAGAAAATGGAGGCATGGATCACTTGAAAGTGAGGGTGGAAGATAAAGTGAAATTTAAGATGAAATCAAAATTAAAATAAGTCAAAGAGAGAGAGAAATAAAGAAAAAAACTTGAAATAAAAAAAATACATTTTTAATTAAATTAACACGTGTCATGTAATGATTGGTGTGTGAACACACTTGCTTCTTAAATCAAGGGCTGATCGAAAAATGATATAATAATATATGTTCAAAATTGTTTAGTGGGGTAATAAGACGGTTGCAAAGTTAATGCATCTTTTTAAAAATCTGGGACAACTTCAGTGGTGACTTTATGTCTTTTCTCTAAAAATAATATCTGTATAACTAATGCAAGCATAACTAATACATACATTGCTAATGCAAGCATTACTAATACACTCTATTTAACATTAGGAGTCAATTCTCTAAATGATCACCCAAGTTTAGGGAATTGCCTTGAAATATCATTTATGTTTCATTTAGGACCAAAATATCACTCAACTATCACTATTTTCCTCCAAATATACTTGACACTCCAAAAGCCCCACTCTCTCCTATTTGGCATGACATGTCATTAAAGTCTTTTTTTTAATAATAGACCTATTTAATTCATTAAACTCATTTAACTAAAATAAGCCATGATCATATTATTATTTTTAAAAGTTACATTAGTTTATTAAGAATAAATTTTCATACTTAAGAATCATTTATCATAATTTTTTATTTTTATTTTTTTATGCGATGATGAATAGTTTTTTAAAAATTACCATAATGTCATCAATTTTGAATAATTATAAACACATATATTCAAAAAAATAAATATTGATATATAAATCACTTACGAATGTCAAGTTACATCAATTAATCATATATTATATAATGGATCAATAATATTAAGGATCAATTAACTACTAAAAAATAATTAATTGGGTGCTTTGAAATTCATATATACTTGCAATATCTTTTTTTTGAAAAGAAAATAGAAAGTGAATAATATTTATATTAGAAAATAAATTTTGATCTTTATTTATCAGTATATTAATCTCATATAATATGTATATTATTGAATT
>NW_006239509.1:7989-27748 GCF_000226075.1 Solanum tuberosum | reverse complement strand
AAAATATTGTAAGCATGAATTTCAAAATACACAATTAATATTATTGTAATAGTTAATTGACCTTTAATATTATTGATTCATTATACAATTTATGATTAACTGATGTAAGTTAGCATTCATGCGTGATTTGTATATCAATTTTTTTTTGAATGTATGTGTTTATAAGTATTCAAAATTAATGATATTATAATACGTTTTAAAAACCTATTCTTCATAACATAAAAAAATAACAAGTTTAATTATGATAAAATATTCTTAAGTATGAAAATTTATTCTTAATAAACTAATGTAACTTTTAAAAAAATAATATGATCATGGCTTATTTTAGTTAAATGAGTTTAATGAATTAAATAGGTCTATTATTAAAAAAAAGACTTTAATGACATGTCATGCCAAATAGGAGAGAGTGGGGCTTTTGGAGTGTCAAGTATATTTGGAGGAAAATAGTGATAGATGAGTGATATTTTGGTCCTAAATGAAACATAAATGATATTTCAAGGCAATTCCCTAAACTTGGGTGACCATTTAGGGAATTGACTCTTAACATTAGTTTTATACACTCTACGAAACGACCCTAAATTCATTTTGATACTCCAATTCAATCTTATTTTATTTTAACCTTCAATTTTATTTCCAATGAATTAACCATTTAAACACAAAATGTTGACCGAACATATAAGTGAACTTATTCATCTAAAATTCGTGTGAAGAGATCCTTTTTAACGTTAATAGTCAACATTTTTGTCCTTAAGAACTTTCTCCCCTATTTATTTTCTCTATCTTCTCTTCAACTCTATTTTCTCCTTCATCTACTTATCCATTTGTTTTCTTCATCTACCTTCTTTTCTATTCAACTCTCTTTATGCTATGGTTTGCAGATCTTTTTTCAAAGACATACATGAAAAATATCAAAACTGTTAACTTTTAGAAACTATTTTCCTCCTTCGATAAATAATAAGAAGGTTACCTGGTGTAATCTTTAACCGAAATACCATCAATTCTTCTAGTACATACTCATTTCGACCTTGCTAAACAAAACACTGAATTCTTGATAAATAATGCATTAATCTTGTACTTCCATGATCTGTTTCTCTCAATCAGTAGAATACAAGAAATACCAATAGTATAATAATTTCCTTAAGATTGTTGTTCATCTTGTATTCCTAAGATACTTAGAACAAAACTTTGAAGTATTTGGTAAGAAACAACAACGTTTAAAGAGTATTTTCAAAACTAGAAAATTAAAACTAGTAGAGAAAATAGAATTAGAAACAAGTTAGAAACAATATACAAAAAAAATTTTTGAAAGAAAGAAAATTGAGTCCATTGAATGCACAATGTCCTCTTAAGAAAATTATTCCCCTCAAGTACCCGAGGTTAATGGAATATATCCTCTCAGAATAGAACGATCTTACTCACCGGTGTATCGGTACCTAAAATCACAGTGTCAGCGAACCACTCAACGGCAGTTAAGTACACTTAGAATACTAGATTTAGTAGTAGTAGAAGAAGTCCAGAATATTGGTTCTTTTAAAATGAGAGCAAATCTCTCAATTTATAGAAAATAAAGGATAGTGTGAAAATGTTCTTATTATGCCTTACCGGAAAGGTCACAACCCTTTGAAAAAGTCACAATCTTTCGGAAATGTCACAACCTTTCATAAAAATCACAATTTTTCATAAAAATCACAACTTTAGTCACAACTCTTCATAAAAATCGCAATTTTTCATAAATGTCACAACTCTTCATTTTCCATACACACCTTTTAAAACCCAACAATTATTAATGTGATGATTTATTATTTAAGTAGTTAAGACAAATTTTAGAATATAATTTAATGAATTCATTTACTTATTTGTCGAAAATCTAGGCATATGATCACGGCTTCCCTCCATTTCTCTTTTTTTTTATTCTCTAATTTTTATTCTAAGATTTAATTGATTAGATCAAAATTTTAATTTTAATTTAAATAATTAGTATTTTATAAATAAATTAGTAATGTCACAATTATAGCAATATATTATGCTATTCATAATATATTTTAACATTTCTCTCTCTTATTATATTTTCCCTAAGCAATATTTATCTTCTATTTTTTAAAGAAAAATAATAAGTAATTGATAACTTAGATTTTTTGTTAAGATCATCATAAAATTTCAACCAAATTAACTTAATTCAAAAAATGAAGAAGACAAATACTCATAGGGAAAAAAGAAAAGCTTATTATATATTTATGGACAAGATAATATATTATTATGATTATGACATTATTATTTTATTTATAAAGTATTAATTATCTAAATTATATTAGAGTCTTGATTTAATCAATTAAATTTTAGCTATTAACTTTTTTATATGTCCTGTATTTTTAATTCAATTAAATACTTGGGGAATATGGAGAGGAGCTGGATACACACCTAATGATAGTGTCCAATGGTCGTTATAAAAATTATGGCCAAACACATACATAACCCCTTTAACTTAAAACTAAATTTCATTTTAACACTCTAACTCAATCTTGTTTTATTTTAACTTTTCAATTTTATTTCCAATGTACCATTTAACACACAAAATGTTGACCGAACATATAATTAGTGAACTTATTCATCTAAAATGCGTGAGAAGAGATCCTTTTTAACGTTAATAGTCGACATTTTTATTGTTAAGAACTTTCTTCCCTATTTATTTACTCTATCTTCTCTTCAACTCTATTTTCTCCTTCATCTACTTATCCATTTATTTTCTCATCTACCTTCTTTTCTATTCAACTCTCTTTGTGCTAAAGGTATTATTTTTTCAATTTAAATTTATATAATTCATCTTGTATCAATTACATTTTATGTTATAAAAGACTCCATAAATGGTTAAAATAATAAGTAAATAGCTAGATTGAGGAAATGATATCAAATCAAAATTTAGAATTATAACTATCCAAATGATGTCAAATATTTTGTTAATGCCGTATAAATTTTTTTAAAATGGATATATTCATAATAACATAAACTCGATGTTTATAACTTATGTCACAAATCGATCTCAACAATAAATTTGGTAATAAATTAAATATAAACAATAAGTGTTTTTAGTTATTATTATTTTCTTTGTCGCTGGCTCACTACATTTAATACCGTGAAAAGTATAAATGAGATCGAAAATGAGAAATATGAAAGTCTTAAACCAAATTTTGAAAAAATATATGAAAGTATATAAATTCGGTCAACTTAATTTGAAAAATACACCTATTTTTTTTTAAATCAATAGAATTCGGTTTATTTTTATCGCAAAAAAAAGCTTGAAGAGTATAAATGAGAAATATGAAAGACTTAAACCAATAAGCACCAATGATCTAGTGGTAGAATAATATCTTATTACCACATTAAAGACGGAGATTCACTTTTTTTTATAGTTATGTAATTTAAAACTGATCGAGTTTGATTGGTTTTTCATTTTTTTAAAATCGTGTGTTAAAAAATGATTAATTTTATATATTTAAAAGACCAATCGATTCAGATGAATTTTTGGACCGACAAGCATTTTCCCAAAAACAAGTTTTTGTCAATTTTTTCCTAAAATAATCAGCTATTAATATTTGAATGTGTAGACCTCAAGACTACTCAATCCATTTCATTAATCAAACCCCACCCTTGGCTGCATTGACATAATTGATCCATTCAATTTAATACTTCTATGCTATGTACACATAATTGATCCATTCAATTATTCTCAGTACACAATACACATACTTAAACAAACCGAAAAAAGAGAGGAAGAACTACAGAGGAGGCATTGACATTTATATATATTTCACAACAAAACATCAAAATTCTTCATTGTTTCTATAATCTAATAGCAATTAAATATAGATTTTCCTTTTTCTCCGCGGTTAATCCATGCGTTTCAGTCATATCCAAATCTTCTTTTTTTCTTTACACTAAGGAATGAAAGAAAAAAATAAAATAAGAATAAGAAACTCAAATAATTATAATAAAAGAAGTCAAAAAATAATTTATGTATGAAAAAGATTAAAATATACCTTGAACTTTGCTAGAAGAATCATATATACCCCTAAATAATTTTTAAGAAAATTAAAAGTCAAAAATATAAATTTAAAACTAACTTTTTCACTTCCGTTAAATGAAGGGTATATGTGAGCTCATTTTGTAACGGTAGGGGTATATGTGAGCCGTTTGTATAACGGTAAGGGTATATATGAGCCACTTTCATAACGAGGGGCATATCAGCTCCAAATGACAAAGTTGAGGGATATATCAAGCCCTTTTCCCTTCAATTTAATACATTTAATTATTCTCAGTACACAATACACATACTTAAACAAACCGAAAAGAGAGGAAGAACTACAGAGGAGGCATTGACATTTATATATATTTCACAACAAAACATCAAAATTCTTCATTGTTTCTATAATCTATAGCAATTAAATATAGATTTTCCTTTTTCTCCGCGGTTAATCCATGCGTTTCAGTCATATCCAAATCTTCCGGATTAGTTCCATTAGGAAGTTCCCATTCAAAGTGGTAGAGTAACTGAGCTAAAGGATGTATAACATTAGCAACACCAAGTAACAACCCTGGACACACCCTTCGTCCTGAACCAAATGGAATAAACTCAAAATGATTTCCCATAAAGTCAATAGAAGAGTTTTCAAATCTTTCTGGTATAAAGTTTTCAGGATCATCCCAACTTTCAGGATCTCTTGCTAATGCCCATGCATTGACTAGTACTCGAGCCTTTAGAGGTATGGTGTATCCATCAATAACTCTTTGCTCCCTACATTCCCTAGACCCTAGAAGAGGAGCTGGCGTATGTAGCCTTAATGTTTCCTTAATCACCGACTTTAGGTATGTCAAGTTTTCAACTTCTTCTTCACTAAAATTTTGTTTTCCTTTAAAAACTTGTCTCACTTCACTTTGAGCCTTGATCATAACATTCGGGTTCTTTATCATTTCTGATAATGCCCAAATAATAGTTGAAGATGAAGATCCAGTTCCTCCTAGGAATATGTCCTACATCAACAACAAATAAAATAAATCCTAGAAACGCGAACAAAGATAAAGAAGGAGAACAAACTTACAAAAATCACAGCTTTAATATGGTCATTTGTGATTGGATATTGAAGTTCCGCGTTCTCTTTCACCCTAAGTAAAACATCAACCAAATCTTCGTCACCAAACTCACCATTTCCCTTCTTCCCAGCTGCTTTATTTTCGATATGTTCATTCAGGATCTCCTCCATAACTGCATCAACCTTCTTATGCGCATTCACCATTCTAGTTTTCTCACCTCTTAGGTTGTGAAGTAACTTCCAAGAAGGGTACAAATCAGCCATAAAAAATCCTGCTGCTAATAACAGTACTTCCTTCAAAGTTGTTAAGAACTCGCCTCGATCTTTGCATACTTTTCCAAAGGCTGATCTACAAATGATACAATTAGTAAACAGAAAAATCTTTTTTGTCATGTTTACTGGAGAACCCCTCATGGAACGAATTGATGAAATGAGACTCGTAAGCTCATCCTCTCGAATTGCACTAAATAACTTGATCATCTTTATACTAAAAAGTTCTAAAGTACAAATTTTACGCATTTGTCTCCAGTAATCACCATATGGACTGAATGCAATGTCTATACTATTGTAAAATATGATGTTTGTGGATGTAAGTTGTGGTCTACAAGCAAAGGCGTGATCATGAGTTCTTAGAATTTCTTTGGCGATAGTAGTTGATGATATGACCACGGTAGGAACTTCCCCGAGTTGCAAGTACATAAGAGGCCCATACCTTTGAGATAATTTTCTAAAAATATGATGTGGCAACCCTCCTCCGATTAAGTGATGAAGATTTCCAATGAGGGGAAGTCTCCATGGACCTGGAGGCAACCTAAATTGTTTTTCGTTTCGATTTTTTGGTTTGCTCCATTTTTTAACTATAAGTATGAGGGAGGACAAAAAGAGAAGCAATAAAACTAAATTGGAAAGAAAAGAGTTAAACATCTCCATTGAAAAGTAAGGAAAGAGAAAGAAGCTTATAATATTACATTTGATCTACTATAGCTGCTTTTATAATGACTCAATAATTATTCAAATGACCTTATAAATAAATGACAAAAAATTGGCCAAAATAGTACTTAAGGTATATAAAACGATAAGTAATTATTATGAGGAAAATGTTTCATTTCAAAAGAATTATTAACTTTTGATCATTTACTAACGCAAGACGGCAAGAGTTTCCCATCTCCTGACAACTCATTTTCCAAATGTCATATTGTGCTTATTTAATTCATGAGTTTGTCTATGTTATTTTATTTCTCCACTAATAACTTGACGATTCATGTATCCTCTAATTAAATAGGGAAGACTTGTTTAATTTTGGGGAAACATTTCACACCGTTAAAATAATTTCTTAGGACAATGCCCAATACAGTTCAAGTATTAATATTTTATACTATTATTTATATATTATGATAGTAATATTTATCTAAATTTGAGTTTTATTATTTTGCTAAATACTAAGTTATATTATTATTAATGATTTTTTCATTATTTCCCAATAATTATTTTGGCCCTAAGTCCTAAAACTAATTATTAAAGTAAAAAAAATGTTTTGTTAAATTTAATTGCGGATCTCTTAAAATTGACACATCATTTTCCCCTAAATCTTCTTTCTTTCATCATTAGTAGAGGTCAAGCTCCATCCTCAATCACGTGACCAATGAAGATTGTGGTGGAGTGGTAAGTAGTACTCCTTCATCCTTAATCAAAGGTCTCAAGTTCGAGTCCTTTTAGATACGGAGTTACCTTTGTTAGAGAGCGCGCTTTACCTCTAATATAAAACTTCCTAACGCGAATCCAAATTTAATTTAAACTAAGCAAATCAAATCAAATCAAATGGCAAAACTGAACGGACAAAGGTGGACAGTAGAATCTAAAAAAATCTTTCGAAATTTGAAGAGATTTTTGTGTCAAAAGAAGGTTTGGCATGGGTAATGGAAATAATTAGAATAAAGTACCAAACAATTGGAAATTGATTGGTTGAGGGAGAAGGGGGATCACTCAGATAAGGATTTATCCAGATAAGGACATTGATGAAGACCACAGAAGAGGTTTGGGCGTGTTTGGTATCTAGGAGAAAATGTTTTTCAATTTTCCTATATATATTTTTAATTGGTAAAAATGTTTAAAAAATTAATAAAAAAATATTTATCAAATATTAGAAATTAATAAATAATAAAATTATTTATTTTTAAGATATCATTTTTTGTGGAAAATAGTATCAAACACACGGGAGACTCAATGATTAGTGGATTTGATATTGTTCTTCATGATGACTCTAAACCCATAGATTATAATAATTGTATGTATATATATAATATATATAATACAAACAAATCAACATTCGTCAAAATACTGATAAATTATGAAAAAATATCTCCATATATATCATTAGTGGAATAGCTGACAAATCCACTCATAAATAATTTGAAGTGTATCTCATGAAATTTTTAAAGACAACAACGTTTATTAGTTAGAAAATTTATCATTTAAGTAGTTAATTCAAATTATAGAATGTAATGAATTTACTTATTTGTCGAATTCTGGGCATGTGAAATGACGCCAAATAGTCTTATCACCTTTTACATTACACCTAATAATGCAATTAAAAAAATCTATTGTGCAGTTGTTGCTCACTACTGATAGCTACATATGGGATATTAAATAACAAATACACTATTCTTGAATATGACATGTACAATCATACAATAGATAATTAATTGTGTAGTTGTTGTAAACTAGTGAGTAGTATGATACTGTCTGTTTGGAGGTGAGGTATGCGGGTATTAAATACTACATAAGTAAATATCATGTTTGGTAGTTAATTAGTCCGATGGATTGAAGCAATCGTAAAACCAACAAATGCATAATCTTAATATTCAAATGGATACACATACATAATTAAACCAAAGCAAAAAAAAAATAAAATACAGAATTATTCTTCATCGTTTTTATGATCTACAACAATTAAATACAGGTCTTTTACCCTTGCCGCACTTAATCCATGTGTTTCCGTCATATCCAAATCATTTGGATTAGTTCCATTTGGCAGTTTCCAGTCAAAGTGGTAGAGTAACTGAGCCAAAGGAAGTCCAATATTAGCTAAACCAAATATCATTCCGGGACAAATTCTTCTTCCGGCACCAAATGGAATAAACTCAAAGTGATTTCCTATATAATCAACAGAAGAATTCTCAAATCTCTCTGGTATAAAATTATCAGGATCATGCCAACTTTCGGGATCTCTCCCTATTGCCCATCCATTGACTATTATTCTAGTGCTAATTGGTATGGTATATCCATCAATATCAGTTTGTTCCCTGCATTCCCTAGGTGCTAGAAGAGGAACTGGAGCATGAAGCCTTAATGTCTCCTTAATCACTAAATTTAAATATGTCAACTTTTCAATATCTTTTTCATCATAACTTTTCTTTCCCTTAAAAACTCGTCTCACTTCACTTTGGGCCTTCGCCATGATATGTGGGTTCTTCATTAGCTCTGTAAACGCCCAAACAAGAACTGTAAATGAAGTTTCAGTTCCAGCCAGAAAGATGTCCTGCATCAACAAACAAATCAAACTTAGGAAATTGATCAATTGAAGTTCCGTGTTCTCTTCAGGAAAGGGAGATCTAAAACTTACAAAAATCACAGCTTTAATATTGTCATTTGTGATTGGAAATTGAAGTTCCGCGTTCTCTTTTACCCTTAGGAAAACATCAACCAAATCTTCGTCTCCAAACTCACCATTTACCTTCTTTCCAGCTGCTTTATTTTCGATATGCTCATTCAGGATCTCCTCCAAAATTACATCAACTTTTTTATGCGCGTTCACCATTCTAGTTTTCTCACCTGTTATGTTGTGAAGTAACTTACATGAAGGGAACAAGTCAGCCAAAAAAAATCCTGCTCCTAATAGGAGTACTTCTTTCATAATTGTTATGAACTCGTCTCGATCTTTGCATATTTTTCCAAAGGCGGATCTACAAGTTATACAGTTGCTAAGCAGAAAAATCTTTTCAGTCATGTTGATCGTAGAACCACTCATGGAACGAAGTGATGAAATGAGACTCGAAAGTTCATCCTGTCGAATTGCACCAAATGACTTGACCATCTTCGTACTAAGAAGTTCTAAAATACAAATTTTACGCATTTGTCTCCAGTAGTCACCATATTGACTGAATGCAATATCTTTATTGTTGTAAAATATGATGTTTGTGGATGTAAGTTGTGGCCTATTAGCAAAGGCGAGATCATGAGTTTTTAGAACTTGTTTTGCCATAGTAGGTGATGATATGACCACGGTAGGAACTTCCCCAAGTTGCAAGTACATAATAGGTCCATATCTTTGCGATAAATTTCTAAGAACGCGATGTGGAAGTCCTCCTCCGATTAAGTGATGCAGACTTCCAATGAAGGGAAGTTTCCATGGACCTGGAGGCAACTTATTTTGTTTTTATTTCTCCATTGTCTAATTACAATTAAAAGAGAGGACAAGAAGAAGAAGCAATGAAGCTAAGGAGTAATTAATCTCCATTGAACAGGAATTATGGATTGTTAATGAAAAGGAAGTTTGGCTTAATCACGTAAACAATTGTATTACAAACATATTTTATGGCACGTCTTATATAAAGATGATAATTAGGAGAAACCTAAGGCCTCCTTTGTTTGAATTTTGTATTTATTAGTAGTTTTGAGAAAACAAACAGGCTGAATTATTTACACTATATTTGGATCATTGTTACCCATTGTTTCATAATGTACAATATGGTAGATATAATGTTTGTCTAGACTGTATTGTTTGTTGTTGTTTAATAACATTTTTATTGTTTAATTTGATTGTATCATACTATATAGTAATTAATAAATTTACTAAAATATCCTTAATTATTCTAGGGTGGGAGGTTTGACGAGGATTAAATAACATAGAGTAAATAGTAAGATAGTATTATGCAAAATTAAGTAAAAATATAATTAGAAAAGAAATTAAGTAACAATGGGAACACACCAAATTGGTTGTTCCATAAAATGGGGGTTTTCATTGTTACGTAACAACGAAATTTAATAATACAATACAATACATTTTAATTAACAATCAAAACAAACATTGTATGTATGATAACAATACAATACAATGGGTAACAATTATAAACAAGGTGTTAGTATTTAGATTTTCATATTTAAATATGTATTGAGATTCAAAAATTTAAATTTTAATGCACATTATAATATTCAAATATATATTCAGATTCAATGGTCTTTTATCTTAATGAAGTAATATTGAAGAAACTGAGTCATGTTAAGAACTTGAGCATTGAATTGAAGTTGGTTTATCTGAAGTTAATTATTCTGAAAATATGTCTGATAAATACACCTAAAAAAATGGGGGAATAGTTTGTCTATCCTAGTCCTAGCTAAGGGTGAACATGGTATAATATGGAGTCCGGAATCAAAATGGCAACAAATTTTTTCAAAAATTTCTAAAGGGCAACTCAATTAATTATGAAATCAAAAGGGCAAAAATTTGTAACGGCGTTTAAATCAGGTTTTCTAAAATGAGGAGCGAAATCCTATGAGCCTTACAAGGCGCAACAACCTTTTAGCCTTGTAAGGCTCAACCGCCCATGAGCCTATAAGAGGCTTCATAAGTTGGGATTTGTCCATTAGCATGAGGTTAAGTTTGTGTCCTTTCAACTTCAAGGTGAGGGTAAGCAGTAGTGGAGATCTTATATGGAATGCATATCTTCTACTTTACCTCTACTTAGTTGGACCCAATTTCATGCTCTATTTCGAGAAATATGTGCCTAGGACTTTGAGGGATCGCAAGAATGATGAGTTCATGGCTTTAGAGCAATGTGGTATGACTGTGGCTGCTTATGAGGCCAAGTTTCATATTTTGTCTAGATATGCTACTCAATTGGTGACTACTGAGAAAGAAAGAATCGGTTATTTATTAGGGGACTAAATTCTGAGTTGCAAGTGTTATCTGTTCATATGACTTCTGCAGGGAGGAGCTTCAATGAGGTAACAGACTATGTTAAGAAAGTGGAGTGGGTGAGGCAAGATGGTCAGGCTAAGGCATTGGCAAAAGGGCCAAGAACTCGAGTAACTTTCAAGGTTCTTACTCCAGGGGGTCCGGAAGGCCAACGCTTGCAGCCAAGCCAATTCAGTCTGTTATGCCCGCCTCTACAGGTAACTACTTAAGAACTCAATCTCATAATTTGATTCAGGATAGCCAGGGAGTCGCACCTTCAGCGGGCAGCAGGCTATCCTTTGATCGTATATGTTACAACTGTGAAGAGCCTGGGCATATGAGGAGAGTTTGTCCCTACCCACGCGTGTTAGATTCCGCACAACAGCAGTCTAAAGCAGTGGTACCCGCGGGGAATGGTAATAATGATAAAGGACACCCACAAAGTGGGCGAGGAGGTAATCAGTGAGGCCGTGTAGGTAGAGAAAATGGTAATGCAGGCAGAGGTAACGTGCAACCAGGTAGAGAAGTGGCTCATCAAGATGATAAGGCTCAGTTCTATCTCTTTTCGGGCAAGAAAGTGGCAGAGGCGTCTGACGCGGTGATCACATGTACTATTCTTGTCTATGACCGGATGGCTAATGTGATATTTAATCCAGGTTCTACTTATTCGTATGTATCCGTGAGATTTGCCTCAAAGTTTGATATGATTTGTGATATGCTTGATGCCCATATCCATGTTTCTAGCCCATTTGAAGAGTCACTCATAATCACCCATGTCTATCATGCTTGTCCTATTTTGTTTATGGGTTTTTAGACTTGGACTGATTTGGTGATTTTGGATATGACTGCTTTTGATATAATCTTAGGATGACTTGGTTGTCCCCCTATTATGTTGTGCTTAATTGTCCTACTAAGTCTGTAACTCTAGAAATTTTGGGAAGGGAAAAATTAGAGTGGAAAGGGGTGTACAAGCCTAAGCAAGATAAGATCATATCCTCCATTCGGGCTAGGAAATTGGTAGAGCAGGATTGTTTGGCTTATTTGGCTCATGTTAGGGATGTGGAGGTTGAGATTCCATCTATTGAGTCTATTCTTGTGGTGTCAGAATTTAGAGAAGTGTTTCCTAATGAGTTGCCTAGTATGCCTCCGGATAGAGATATAGATTTCTACATTGATTTAGATCCCAGTACGCGCCCCATTTCTATCCCTCCATATTGCATGGCTCCAACAAAATTGAGAGAGCTTAAGGCTCAAATCCAAGAGCTTCTTGATAAAAGATTTATTCGTCCTAGTGCTTCCCCTTGGGGATCCCCAGTGTTGTTTGTTAAGAAAAAAGATGGTAGTATGAGAATGTGTATAGATTACAGGCAATTGAATATGGTCACTATTCGAAACAAGTACCCTTTGCCTCGAATAGATGATCTTTTTGACCAATTGCAAGGTGCATCAGTTTTCTCTAAGATTGATCTAAGGTCTGGCTACCATCAGTTGAAAATTAGGCATGAGGATGTGCCCAAGACGGCGTTTAGAACCCGCTATAGGCACAATGAGTTTTTGGTTATGTCTTTTGGTTGAACTAATGCGCCTGCAGCTTTTATGAGTTTAGTGAATGGGGTGTTCAAGCCATTTCTTGATTCTTTTAGCATAGTCTTTATTGATGATATTTAGGTCTATTCGAAAAGTGAGGAAGAGAATGCCGACCATCTTCGTATTGCTTTGGGTATTCTTGGGAAACAAAAATTATATGTGAAATTTTCTAAGTGTGAATTTTGGTTGACTTCTGTGGCATATTTGGGACATGTAGTTTTAAAATAAGGGGTAATGGTAGATCCTTAAAAGATTGAGGCGGTTAAGAATTGGGTTCGACAAAGTTCTGTGACTGAAGTTAGGAGTTTTGTGGGGCTCGCTAGCTATTATCGTCGATTTGTGAAGAACTTTGCTTCTATTGCCACCCACTTGACTAATTTGACCAAAAAGAAGATACCATTTGAATGGACAGAAAAATGTGAGGAGAGCTTTCAAAAGCTCAAGACTCTTTTGACCATTGCACCTATCCTAGCATTACTGGTAGAAGGTAAATATTTTATTGTTTATTGTGATGCTTCACATTCTGGTTTGGGTGCTGTCTTGATGCAGGATAAGAATGTTATAGCTTATGCATCGCGTCAATTGGCAGCGGTAGTGTTTGCTCTTAAAATCTGGTGACATTATCTGTATGGTGTCAAGTGTGAAGTGTTTACTGATCATCGTAATTTGCAGCATGTGTTCACTCAAAAGGATTTGAATTTGAGACAGCAAAAGTGGATGGAGTTACTTAAAGATTATGATGTCTCCATTCAATGCCATCCGGAAAAGGCTAATGTGGTGGCAGACGCTTTGAGTCGAAAAGCGGTGAGTATGGGTAGTTTAGCTTGCTTAAGTGTAACCAAGCGGCCTTTGGCTAAGGAAATTCAGACCTTGGAGTCTAAATTCATACAATTGGGCATCTGAGAAAAAGGTGGGGTATTAGCTAGTATTGAAGTGAGGGTCACGTTCATTGAGGAGATCAAGGCCAAACAATTTGAAGATGAGAATTTGGAGGAGCTTAGAAAGAAGACTGTGATCAGTAAGGCATAAGAGACCAATCTTGATTCGGAAGGCGTACTTAGTTTCAAAGGAAGAATTTGGGTTCCCCGAGTTGATGATTTGATTCAAAAGTTATTGATAAAGTCTCATGGGTCGCGATATTCTATTCATCTGGGTGTGACCAAGATGTATCGAGATTTGAAGCGAATTTATTGGTGGCCAGGCATGAAGAAGGATATATCGGAGTTTGTGGCTAAATGTCAGAATTGTCAACAAATGAAGTATGAACATTAAAGACCTGCAGGTTTGCTTCAACGAATGCCAATTCCAGAATGGGAGTGGGAAAGGATAGCCATGGATTTTGTGGTTGGTCTTCCCAACACTTTGGGAAAGTTTGATTCTATTTGGGTAGTGGTTGATAGATTGACTAAGTCCGCCCATTTTATTCCGATAAGAATATATTATAATGCCGAACAATTGGCTAAGGTGTATATGAAAGAGATAGTGAGGTTGCATGGGGTGCCCCTTTCCAGCATCTCAGACCGTGGTACCCAATTCACATCCAAGTTTTAGAGGAAGTTACATGATGAATTGGGCACACAACTCACTCTTAGTACAACCTTCCATCCACAGAGAGATAGGTAATCAAAGAGGACTATTCAAGTGTTAGAAGACATGTTGAGGGAATGTGTAATTGATTTTGGAGGGCATTGGGATAAGTTCTTACCTTTGTGTGAATTCTCTTATAATAATAGCTATCACTCCGACATAAATATGGCACCATTTGAGGCACTTTATGGGAGAGGATGTAGATCACCCATAGGTTGGTTCGAGGTTGGAGATGTGAAACATTTAGAGGTTGATTTAGTAAAGGATGCTCAAGATAAGGTGATGAGTATTCAAGCTAAGCTTTTAGTAACCCAGAGTAGACAAAAGAAGCGTATCAAACCGGTGAAAATGTTCTTCTTAAGGTATCACCCATGAAAGGGGTGATGAGATTCGGCAAGAAAGGTAAGCTAAGTCCGCGATACATTGGTCCCTTTGAGGTTCTTGAATGTGTGGGATCGGTAGCATATAGATTGGCTTTACCTCCTAATCTATCGGGTGTTCATCTGATATTTCATGTGTCCATGTTGAAGAGATATCATGGTGTTACATCATGTTGAAGAGATATCATGGTGTTACATCATTAAATGAGACTCAATTGAGTTAGACAAAGACCTCCAATATGAGAATGAACCGATTGCAATTCTTGATCATGATGTGTGCAAGTTGAGGACCGAAGAGATTAAGTCCGTGAAGGTTCAATGGAAGAATCGTCTAGTTAAGGAAGCTATGCTTGGGAAACCAAAAGGGACATGTGAGACAAGTATCCCTAATTGTTTGTCGATTCAGGTACTACTTCATTCATTCCTTAGCCTATTTTTCCTAAGTTTGTCACTCAGGGACGAGTGATGGGTAAATTGGTATCTATTGTAACGACTGGGTTCCGTCGTTATAGAAAAGCCAACGGAGAAAATTTTTGGATCGGAGAACTTTTTCGTAGTAACTTTGAATTTTCCAACCTAGTCCAGATTTGAACGAAATCGGAGTAGTCGAGGTGTAGGGAAATATTAAAGCAATTGGGTGATTTAATTATGATTTTGATTACATGAGTAGTTAGATAAGTCATTAAGGAATTCGTACGACTTTACAGAATTCAATTCAGGCGAGTAAAACTCCCAGGATAGATCTTAGCATGAAGGAGATTTTCTAAGTGTCATTTGTTAGAGGTGTGTTGTAAAATAGTGCTCTTGAAATTATTAAAATAGCTCACTATTTCGTGCAAGCCGCTTTGGCGCTGGGTTTTGTCGCTCTGGCGAGGCCGTTGTAGCGGGTGTTTTACTCGAAAATATAAATAAAAGAAAAAACTGACTAAGTTTTCAAAAAAACGATTAAACTTATGGTTTAAAAGAAATCGAATTTTCGAAAGAAACAGAGTCGCCACTTAATTTTTTAGTAAAAATCAAGAAAAAACTCAAACATTTTCAAAAGATTTAAACAGATAAAATAAATTGAAAATAAAAGGGTTCGAAGTTCAATGTACATTTCGAGAAAGTGTTAAGCCCTCAGAATGTCCGCTAACTTGCGGTTGACCGGCGATTTAACTAAAAATGATTTTGACTAATTTTGAAATTTTGACTAAACAAAAGACCTCATTTATTTTTTATTTATTTATTTTATTACACTATCATTTTTCTAACTAATTGTTTTTTAGGGAAATAACTTCAAGAGTTTTGACAAAAAATGATAAAATAAAGCTAAGTATAAATATTTTAATTTTAATGTATAAAATAAAGTGAAATGGTCATCTTTGAGAATTTAATTAAATTAAACCATAAAATAAATAAAGTTAGTCAAACAATTATAAATAATAAGAGTGAGGAAAGAAGTATCAAATTTGAGTCTTTATCCCGAATCCATGAACCTGTCCTAACACTAAAAATGCCCAAACCATAAATTTGGGCCTGTTTAATCGGAATTCTGTTGCTGGACCATTTTTTTGGGCTTTTTTGGCCCATTTTCGCTTGAACCTGTTGTTGAAATTTCTTTGAGGTCTTTAGGCCTATCTTGTCCTTGAAAAATCTGCTGTAATTTCAAATTTGGGCCTTGTTTCAGCATTTTTTCAGAATCTGTATATCGTCATTTTTGAACCTGTAATGTATCTCGACTGTATTCCAATTTCATGATGGCTGACTCGAGAAAGAGAGGACATCAGGCCTTAATGGCCCCTTAGTAATGCAAGGGTAAAGGCCTAAGTACCAAAAAGACTCGTCAATAGATCACATGCATCGAAAAACAAAAGGAATGCGTAAGTACCATTTATAGACAATTTGATACGAAGAAGAGACGTCGAATAAAAAATGGCCCAACACAATATGATCTCAAACAGCTCATGCTTCCAGGGAAAAGACAAATCAACCCATGAAATCAAATATGATAAGGATAGATTACTTTGAGCATGGTAATTAACACATAGTGACAAGTCAGTAAAATAATTATACAATGGTGCGATTATCTAGAAAACTTTGAACTTACGCCAACAAATGACCAAATCGGAACTACTAAGATTTTAATGAACAACATTAAACAAACTTTAAAACGACTAGGAAGAGAATTTGCATAAAGACGAACAATACCAATCATATTCTCCAACGAGAAATAACAGAAACAAAATACAAAGACCAACCCATGCTAGTTCTTTTTTTTTTCTACATATGAAGACTAAGACCAAACAATGACAGAGAGATGCTTTCACATAACGAGTAATTTTTATAAAATTAATCAAGTCATCAGTCACTTGATCCGATTCGACTTGCGAAAGAAAAACAAGAAGTGATCACTTGAGCTAATTTAAACATGAGAGTTGGAGGGAAGAAGCAACACAACAAAAAGCAAACACAAGTTAAAACTAAACAAGTTAGAGAGCCGGATTGCAAGACCCGAGACTAATGATATTAAAAGAAATTCGTTTTCTGAAGTCAAATTCAAAGCTAAAAAAAAAAAAGATTCACATTATTTGTAACCCAACAAGTGACCCACAGAAAGATCTCAACTATGACTTTGCATTTGAACTAAAAATTAGAATTTTAAACCACATAAATGATAACTCTCCTAACTAAAGTGTATAAATAGCTACAGTAATAGAAGATATACAGCAATAAAACAAAATAAACAACTGGTCCAGAGACTAATTTCAAGAAAACTAGGAAAAAAACTCATCCGAAACTTGGAAGTAAAAAACACATACTTTCCGGAAACAATGCATTTAAACTAACCACGGGTGACCTCTAAAGAGTAGGAAATAAAATCAGATAGGCAAGAACAGTAAAAGAAACAGAACATAGATCTCATATCGAAGAAAGAAATCTACAAATACAAGAATACCTCAACATTTTGGCACGAAATGAATCTGAATACCTCAACAAGAGCAATGGATTTTAATACTTAATCAGAAAATGAGCATGAGCACAAATAGAGAAGAACAAACAATGAAGAAACAACACAAACTTAAGACAACCAAAACAACCACAAATTTCAGAAGAGTACAGACAAATATACAAGTTCAAATGATCATTAGGCCATCTTGAAAATGGGCACACGTCACTTATTTCAGAAAATAAGATGAAGGGAATAACATCATATTGAACACATCACGCAAGCTAATATTAGAATCCTCATATTAGACTCCACAAAGAACTACACATCAAACCAACACAACCAACTTAAAACGAACAAAGGGACTACGAGTTGTTCACCTTATTGCGGACAGCGGAATCGGGACGGGACAAGGTGGAGCGTTCTACTCCACCACCAATAATTCAGAGAATTCGGACGAGCAGCGAGAGGGTAATGTTCGAAAGAAGAAGAAGATGGAAAACGAGATGCTCTTTAGAATACCTGTTGATTTTTGTATCTATTTTAGGCTCCAAAGAAATTTATGTATTCACTGTATCTTATCCTTTCCCTTGACCCAAAATTTTCCGATCAAAAAATCTCCCCTTCCAATGAGGAAGAAAATGAGCATATATAGGAGGAATTTAGGGTTGTTTTGGGGGGAAAGATGAGGGCAATTTCGGGTAAGAACAAGACCCAATTCAAAATTCAAACCTCAAAAATTTTCTTGCACTAATTAAGGAAGACATACTTTTCCTGCAAATTCAGCCCATTCCCGAAGAGGAAAGGGCGAGATGGACGCTCGGGATCAATTTATTCGTCCTTGGGTGCGATGTGGCCTCATCTCGCAGCCCCAAAAATGCGATGGAATCGTACGACTTGAGAGGGACGGGAAGGAGAGGACAAAGGAGACACAGCATACTCCATGCACCTCCTCACGTCTGCTACTGCTTTCCGTCTATCTTGTTGACGCCGTGAGTGAGTTGCTGCCGTGTATTTGCTCTGTTTTTCCATCTGTGAAACATTGAAGTGTTGTTTGTGAGCTGGGAGTGTTCTGGGTCTTTGTGAAGGGGAAAAGGGAAGTGGGCCGGGTCAGGTGATTGGAAGAATGGGTCGGTTGCAATTTGAAAACAAAAAGAGAGCTAGAATGGGCAACTAGTGGGCTGGAACGTGAATGGGGTTGGGGACTTAGGTTGATTGGAATAAAAAGGGCCCAATTATTGGACCCACCCTCGTTATATTGTTGTTGTTAGATTTGTCAACATTTGGAGACCTCTCAATCATTATGGAAAAAGGATTACTACGATGAATTGGCCAAACTTGAGATAAAATGAATTAATACAAATTAATCAATGAACTTCTTAACTTAACGAAATAAAATAGTTAACTTGATTATAAACTAGTTAATTTAACAATATAAACGACTAAACAACCAAATATTTAAATAAGCTAAAATCCTTTTGAGACAATTTTCAAACATTCATAACATATACTAATTAGACACATAATTATATAATAATTAGTTTAATTATAAACTAATTAACTCAAAATATAAGCTATTAATTAATTTAAACTAAATAACCAAATATTTAAATAAAACTAAAATCCTTTTTGAGACAATTTTCGAACATTCATAAAATATACTAATTAGACACATAATTATATAAAATATCATATTTATTATTTTAAAATTTATAAAAATGATGAAACTACTTAACATGACTTGAAAATTATTTTGAATTTTATAAAGCCAATTATTTCAAATCATTTATAATTTAGGAAGCTCGATGATTACTTTATATTGTGGAGGTCCAAAATTGAGTGGCAACAGCGGGGTGAGGGACGTTGTGGTGGGCCAAACGCGACTTAAAGTCGTAAATAAACCCCTAAACGAATTTATTCTGCACTTTTTGATTTTTAGATCTAAGGAACAAACCACAGGCAACTCTTGACAGTTTTCCACCATTCTTGAGGCTAAAGGTAAGCTTTTAACTGCCCAAATCCATTTTTCGATCCGTAGAACGTAATCTAATGGGTAAACATCGATTGGGCGAGGGTTTTAATCTAGAATTTATGGTGGGAACAACCCTAATTGGGATTATGGATATGATCTAGGGTTATTAGAATTGTTAGTAATTCAGGTAATTAGTGATTGTTTATTAATTTCCGTGTTATATTGATTGTTTGTAGACCAAGAACAAGCGGAACGAATCCGGAAAGG
>NW_006239509.1:0-7673 GCF_000226075.1 Solanum tuberosum | reverse complement strand
CTTTAACTCAAATGAAAAACTCTGAATAAAATAATATATTCAACTCGCCATAAAATAGGCAACTTAAGTCTTTAAAACATTTAGTAAAATGAATAATACAAACTTCTCAACTATAACGACTATCTATGAAGCCTCTAATTGATAAAGATGGAAGTCGGGACAAGACCCACGACATCCTAACTAAGCTGAAAAGTAAATGAAATCCTCCAGAAATAAGGAGGCTCACCATAGCTAACTAGAACTCTCGGATGTATCAACGAAGCTCCTGTTGATGCTCCTGAATACCTGTGTCTGCTTCATGAGAAGATGCAGGCCAAATGGATCAGTATGTGGAATGTACGAGCATGTAAGGGGAATTCTAAAGCACAACATAAGCTTGAAAAGAATTTGAAAGAAACTGAAGAACTTACCTGGCTCAACTCAACTCAACATAACTGAACTCATTTCAATATAAAGCAGTTTAAAACAAGTGGAAAAAGGAAAACTGTTTAAAATAGGATGTTAACTCATAATCATAATATCATAAACGACATACCATGCTCCCTCTCAAAGTCTACTTGTGCAATGGATGAATGAAGTCCCATACCCCAATTCATACTAAACAGAACCCCTTGAGGAACTATGCAAATACTGTTGTGGGAGTTTCTCTAACCAACAACCATCACTTAAGAACTATAGTGATGATACAGCGTTACTAGCCCCACGCTGCCCAGGCCATCCTATACCTTGTCGTGGTATATGACCTGAACTATTAAGTGGATCCACTAGTCTATGCGAAAAAGATTCATCTAAAAAGTATGACCCTTTTCTACCCATGATAGCTACATGGTTTTCATGGAGACTTGAGTTAATATGAAACTCGCATCCCCACATCGGTGCTCAATAATACTCCCAAAAATATACTTAGCTCATATATTTTAAAATAACTTCTTTCTTTAGTTTGAGATAATTACTCAAAAACTTAGCTTAACAGTTCTTTTGGAATCGATATTCCCTTTCTTGCTCAAACTCTTTTGGAAATCTCAGTTTCCTCTCATCTTAAATGTGAAAACATTTACTCTTGGGAATACTTAGTTCCCATATATCATTTTAAATAAAATTTACTCTTACTCTTTACTCAACTTCAAAGCTTAAGTCTTAAAACAAAGTTTAAACATTTGTAAAAGACTTCTTAAAAATATGGTTCACGCCGAATTATGGACTTGAACGACTCAATGCAAGGTTTTCAATGATACTACTCATTTCAAGAATGCTCAACTCAGAGGGTTCATGCGGAATTATGAGCATGAACTACTCAACTCAATGACTCAAAGATACTTCTCATCTCAAGATTATTCGACTTATAATGTTCATGCGAAACTATGGGCATGAACAATTCAACTCAAGGACTTCATGGGTAATAGGTAATAGTCCCATGATTAGGAATGTAATCTCAAATCGGTTAGAAACTCAATACTTAAGACTTAGGACATTAAGATATTACTTCTCTCATAGATACTCAATTTTTGGAGTTCATGCGGAATTTATGGGCATGAACGACTTGACTCGTAGGTCTACATAACATTATGGAACTCATGTATACTACTCTTCTCAGTCTCTTACTTACTTCCTCATAACTTAGTTCAAATCAATAGTTGATCTCAAAGGGTTCACAATCGAACTCAAAGGCTTTCTTGAACTCTACTTTTTACTCTCTCTTGAATGTGAATTATGAATTCAAGAGTTATGGTTCATGATATGAAAGATATAGATGATAGTGTAGACTCATGAATACATTCTCCTCACTCTCATGCTTACTTACTTGAGTCTTGGAACAAGTTACTAGAAATTGTAGAAGACTCCACAAAAGGACTCAAAGGGACTTTCTTAGAATGTTCGAAAGAATACTCAAAACTTAACTCTCAACTCTACCTTGAATTTGAATTATGAATTCAAGGTTATGATCATGTTAGGAATGATTTTAGGTGTTTAGAAGTAGCTTAGAGTATGTAGAATCGAAACGGAGTGAAGGTGCACTTTAAACGAACTCAAACGAAGCAACCGAAGACAAAATGGATAGGGTAGGAGACCCTGGCGCTCTAAGTGGCGCGGGGCGTTAGTCCCTAAACTTTAGAGGAGGGTTTGGGGCTCTCTGGCTGGCGCATCGCGCCATGCCCCAACCCAGAAAACTCAACGAAATTCTTTGCTCGTTTTCTCACCCTAATTCGCCTAGAATCGAACGGTTTCTTCCTCAATCACTTAGAATCAATTACTTAACATAAGTACACTCTAATCTACTCAGTACAGCCCTTAAAACATTCACTTTGATCTCAAGAAATCATCTAAAACCCAACACCACAAGATTTAGAATGAACTTCAAGTAACACCTATCAAGAACTCATCAAGAACTCAAATCTTTCAACTTCAAGAATGAAATTTCCCTGAAAATAACATGATTGGCGTGTGGGTGAACTAACCCAATACTATGGAAGCTTACATACCTCTTAGGGATTAAAACCCATGGCGAAAATCCGCAACAAGACGCAAGAATCTCGACGAACGCTTGATCCTCTCCTCTTTTCTCTTTTTTTCTCTTCTTGAACTCTCAACTAAAACCCTAGGCATATTTTAGGCTTATAAAACTGAACCTAATCAGATTAGACCCGTAAAATATTACTAAAAATGAATTAAATCTGATTGGATAAGGAAAAGACCAAAATACCCCTCTAAAATCCGGTTTTGACTTTTCTTATCTAGACAACCCAACTTCGAATGGACATATCTCCCTCACACGAACTCGAAACTGAGCAAACTCAATGGCGTTAGAAAGATAATTCAAAGATCTTCCATACGGTATCTGGTATCACACCTAACTCATCTTGAGCTAGAAGTTATGGTCGCTTGAAGTCGACCTAAAACTCATACTTAGCTTAACTTGCAAAATTTCAGATTTTGCTAGTTCCAATTTAATTCTTTTTGGAACTCAAGGTGAGACATCTAGTGACATTAACAGTCAAGAAATTTTAAATTCCTTGCAAAAAATTTCACTCACTACGAAGAACGGTTCGAGTCTTAGCTAAAAAATTTCTGGGGTGTTACAGCCACGTTCCGGCATAGCTAATCGGTTTCCACGTTCTGACATAATTTTGGGATCGGTTGCCACATTTCGGCATAATCATTGGATCGGATACCACGTTCCGGTATGCTAACTGTTTGGGTTTGGGTTCCATGAGTGGACCAATGACTTGCCATAATTGTGTATCTTGAAAAATGTGAAGTTGTTCGTTGTTCATAAATGTTGATAATATTGTATATGTTCGATATATGCATGTGATTATATTGTTGTACTGACTAATGTATGTTACACTTAGTGGGATAGCCGCGTGATCCTACCAGTACATTGTGGTTGTGTACTGATACTGCACTTGCTCTTATTTTGTTGAGTACAAGGCATCTTCAAGCGGCTATTGACAGACTTCGCTTAGAAGATCAGTGACCGTTGTTGAACTCATGGGTGAGCTAGTTCTTTCAGGCAGCCATGAGTTCTCTTTCGTCTGTGTCCACTATTTCGGACTTAGACTTTTCTAGTTAATTGATTAGTTCATTAGTTGGGGTTGTATCCCTTCTTGTTTAGACTTGTTGAACTTTAGATGTTTTGGTACATTGACTTTTAGGTTCTAGGTTATTTCTTCCGCATTGTTTAGTTCGTTGTTAGACTTTTGTTGGAGTTTATGGGGCTCTCTAATTCTTTCATTAGTATTTAATTTGCTTCAGTAACTTAAATGCTTTAGTTGCTTGGTTTGGTTTGTAGTAGTGGTTCTCCCACCGGAGGGTTAGTGTGGGTGTCAATCACAACGGTCTGGATCGTGATGCACAGTCTATCCCAAATTTAGCCGCAACATTATCATTAAAAGGTAACTTACTTTTCAAAAGCATCCACATTAAGAAAGACATTTTAAAAGGTAAATGCTTATGCCAAATCTTCTTTAAGAAATAAAAAAATCTCATTTTTTCTGTCTAATATGCTTCCAGGCAGATGCAGTAGAGAGAATGCCATTACTGTTAGGCGTTCAAATAGGAGTATCAGAGATTTCGGGTTTGAGTTCCTCAGGTACGAAGTTGCTTTTGCTAGGGAACGCTTTACCCTCTAATATGAGACTTTCTGACGAATTCAGATTTAGTCGACTCAAATGTGTATATCAAACACAGAATAAGAAACTAAACAAAAAAAAATCACAATATATGTACTTGAATATTTTGAGGTAAAAGTCCATATTACCCTATTCAAACTGTAACCAACTTTTTTGTAGAATAGGGCATGAGGGGACAAGCCAAACCCAAAACGCGCAATAGGACTATGATGATGGCAATTCCATTAAAAAAGAACTCTCCTTTATGATTTTTTTTTAAATATTTTCTCTGTCTCAATTTATGTGAATTAATTTAATTTGGTACGAAATGCAAGAAACAAAGAAAGACGATCGAAATTTGTGGCTTGAATAAGCCACAAATATTTGTATCTATAAATAATTTCACTAAGGTAAAATGAACATTTTAAAATTAAATTGTTACTAAATATAGAAATATGTCATTCTTTTTTGAATTAGCTAAAAAAAGTAAGTCATATAAATTGAGATTGAGAAAACAATTTAGGAATATTTATATCTCGTGACTCAACTTTTAAGTGTGTACCCGATTGTTTTATTTTATTAATTTTAACAAATTAATTTTACTTACTATTCTGCAAATTAAAACAGAAATAGAAAGGAAAAATAGAAATCATAGAGGTTGTGGAGATGAAGAAGAAAGAGGAAAGGAGTTGATTGCTCATATAGATAGTCTTCAACTTTGAGTAATTGATCATTAAAACAATCAATTAATTTTTACCTTTTAGAAGTCACTTTACTTCACCTAATTTTATATTTTTGGGTGAAATTTAATGACTAGGCAAGTTTAAATTTTTAAGAAAAAAACTAATTAAAACATTAATTAGGCATCTAGATCAATTTAGAGTCCAACCGAACGTTATTATTTTTATTAAAAAATTGAGAAGTGAATACAAAAATTAAATATATGAAGATGGTCATTAAAACTAGGGAAAGAAAATAAAATATTTTTTAAAGAAATAAAAGATAAGCACTAACTTTAATGATTAATTATCCAACATATTAAATGATTAATCAAAAGACGTACGCAGATTATTTGGGAAAATTGTGGGTCCCAAGTAAGATTCGGATACCTTCTTTTCATTTTTTCAAGTGCATATTTAGATAAGAGACACTTGTTATATTTATAATTTAAAAATCTAGATTAAATTAATTTAACAAGCCTCTTAATCATGGTTAAAGAACAAATTAGGAAAGCACTCACCAACTTTGATAAGAAAATTTTCATCTTCCACTAATTTTGATTCCTCATTCATATCATCAATTTAATTATATTTTCTGATTTCTTGTTGATATAATTTTAATTTTATTTAAAAATTTAATCAATTGAAATTAAGAATATCCTTAATAAAGAAATACATAGAAGATAAAATACAAAAAAATAACTCGAGATAATCTCTAAAAATTTAATATTAAAAAACATTTTAGATGATATTTTCTAAATTAATTTTAACATATACCATTGTTTATTTTAATTGAAATCTTGTAAACTATCTTTGACAAGATAGAAAAATCTAAGTATTTTTTATTTAGTAAAAAGATAAATATTTGACAAATAAATTATGTCAAAAATGAAAAAAAAAATGGAGAGGAAAGAAGATATTGTATAATAGTAATTGGAAAATATTTTAGAATGTTTTCTGTTTTTAAAAAATAAAAATAAAGTTTGTCTCCTCTTTTTTTCTTAATTATTTTGCTTCATTTTTTGGTCAGATATAAAAAATTTAAAAGAAAAACGAAGGATATTTTTAAGTTTAGATTAGGAAAATGATATTAATGCAGACGTAAAACATATATCATAAAAATAACGATATTAGTGAGGAGCCAAAATTAGTGAAAGATGATATTTTTCTTATTAAAGCTGGTGAGTTTTTTTTCTAATTTATCTTTTAATTGTGGTTAAGAGGCTTATTAAATTAATTTAATCTAAATCTTTAAATTATAAATATGACAATTGACAAGTGTCACTTATCTAAATATGCACTTGAGAAAATGGAGAGAAGATGTAGTGGAGATGAGCCAACTTACACAAATTACACTAGTTTAGAAGCTAATTACTTAGTTACACTCTAGTTTTCAATATTATGTATCTTACTAGATTTTGGTGCCACTAGATACGTTCAGATACATGCATATCGATTATGTGGGGGCATATTTAAGTGTAGTTTGTTCTAAATACATTGTATATATACAACTGGATTCGCATTTTTAGAGATACATAACAAATCTCACTGGCCTCTATCCCATCTCGCCACTCTTCCATGTATTACTCCCTATACATGTATCTAGTTTGTATCTAGTGTAATTCACATGTATATGAGATACATATGAATCTCGCTCATTTTTCTCCATATTTTTGTATATCTGGTAGCAAAATACATGTCTCCAAGTGTAAGATACATAGAAAACTCTTAATTAGTGATAAGATACATAATATTTTGAAAATATAAATAATAATAATATATATAATAGTGAAGTATGTCTAATTATATTATTTATCAAAAAAATAAATAATAACAATCTCACAGAACTATTTTTTTTGAGTTTGTAATGGATATTGACAAGAACAAACCAAGCACTGCCAAGTACATTAAACAAATAATATAATCAAGGAAGGATTTACCTTATGTTAAGGGGTGTCACGGGACACTGCTTGATCGGAAATTTTTATTAAATACTTTTACCTAATTAAAAAACAAAATCAGAAAATTGATTAAATGTAATAAAGTGACATTGCTTAACATAAATAGGGGCATAGTTCAAGTGGTTTGGCGCCGTGATTGTTTGTTAGAATTTGTGAGTTCGAATTCCTTGTGGTACCAATAGAATTTAGAGAGTTAATTAAATTTTTTATATAAGTTTTAAATAATTAAGTTGTTAATTATTGTAATGTATAGTATTACTTATAGTATTTTTAAATATATTTAAATATTATATGTTAGGTTTTTTATCCTAATTTATATGGCATTGATAGAATTTAAAGTGTCAAATAATTGTTAATTATTGTAATTGATAATATGGAGTATTTAAGTCATTTATAGTATAGTAATTAATATATAATATGTAGTATTTAAGTGTTATATTATGGAATTTGAGAAGTTATTGAAATTTTTATATGATTTTAAAAATATTTTAAATTGTTAGCTATTGTGATTTGTAGTACTTTTTTTTAACATAATTTTGAAAGTAATATTTATTACTCTATTTGTTCTAATTTATGTGGCAGATGCAGAATTTCAAATATTAACCCTTTTTTATATGTCTCTTTAATATATTAAGTTGTTAATTATTGTATTTTATAGTACATTTTGAACCTAATTTTTTAATAATATATGTTATTTGCCATGTCCCAATTTATGTGGCATTAATTGATAGATTTGTTGGAGTCGAGAGATTTTTTTTGTTAATTATTGTAATTTATAGTTTCTTTTTTCGTCAATTTCAAACAATAGATGTTTATCATATAATCCATTTTATATGGTACCAATAGCATTTAGAGAGTCAATTAAATTTTTTATATAACTTTGA
>NW_006239508.1:242769-278848 GCF_000226075.1 Solanum tuberosum | reverse complement strand
TCATCGTCATTTATTTCATCAATTCTTATTTCGGGTAGGTCATTTTGGTTATTTTCTTCTTTTTCTTCTAGTTGTTCTTCTAATTGCAATTTTTCTTTAAATTTATTTATCTCATTTGCTAATTTTGTTTTTTGTTCTTTTTCTCTTTGTTTAATTTCATACATTTCTTTTAATATTGCCAGCTCTTTTTTTAGTTCTATTATTTTAGTATTTTTTACTTCTTCTAATTGTTGTACTTCCTTTTTTGCTTGTTGTTTTATTTTTTTGATTTCCGTTTTTCTATCTATTTCTTCATTTTCTTTTGTTATTCTTATCATAGCAGTTAAACTATCTTCTAGTTTTACCGTTTCTTTTTCTAACATTAAACTTAGATTATCACCTATTTTCTTATATCTTCTTCCTAGATTAGAAAATATTATCTTTATTTTTAATCCGTCATAGTTTTCATATGTTTTTTCATCTATTGCGTATTCTTCTTTATTCATATATAAATTGTGTTGTAGTGTATATTCTAAGCTTTCTATTTGTATTTGTAGATATAAAATAGTTTTCCTCTGTGCTGTTATAGATTTTTGGGATAAACCTGCAAATATATTACTATTAAGTCTATTTTGCCTATGTCTCAATTCTTGTCTTTTTGCTATAATTATTTCGTTAAGTATTTCCTTCCAAAAGAAAGACCAAACTAGATCCTAGAGGAAGTGGGCCATACAAAGTCCTTGAAAGGATTGGAGACAGTGCTTATAAAAACTTAGATTTTCACCTATTTTCTTATATCTTCTTCCTAGATTAGAAAATATTATCTTTATTTTTAATCCGTCATAGTTTTCATATGTTTTTTCATCTATTGCGTATTCTTCTTTATTCATTTATGATTTGTGTTGTAGTGTATATTCTAAGCTTTCTATTTGTATTTGTAGATATAAAATAGTTTTCCTCTGTGCTGTTATAGATTTTTTACAAATTCCTGCAAATATATTACTATTAAGTCTATTTTGCCTATGTCTCAATTCTTGTCTTTTTGCTATAATTATTTCGTTAAGTTTTTGTCTATATTCTTCATTCTCGTTATTCATTGTTTCTTTAAGTATTGAATATATTTATATTCTATTTTAGATATATTATTTATTAATTGATCTAATTTGTCGTTATCAGTTTTTGTGATATTGAGTTTTTTATATTCCGGATATAATTTCTTTAATTTTCTTTTTATTTTTCGTAACTTTCTACTAGTATGTTTCTTACTTTGTTTCTTATTATCCATAGCTATGCAAGAGGCACCTTGTTTGGAGAAGATTGAATACTTTGAATGTTATGTGAATCCAATCGATTTACTTCAGTAGTCCAGGGAGTATGCTTTCCAATTTCCTATATATTCTAATTTTAATTTTTGAGATTTAAGATTTGGTATTATTTATATTACACAAAGTATAATATTATTTATCCAGGAAAATGAGTTGTTTAAATCAACAAGCTAATATCATATATAAAGTGATAATTCTTTTATAAGGCTTGCGGGTAAATATCATTGTATTTACTTAATTTAGTATGTTATTTTAAAGGATAAGACGGTGAGTTCAAGTATTATCACACCAATAGGGTTAATACATTGAATTTGATTCCTTATGACTATAATGACAAGATGTTGGGTTCAAGTCCCATTGATTTATGGCCTGAGACGCCTTTATATAATGATGAAGGCAAAATAATAATCTTTCATGAAAAGTCATGAAGCACATCTCATTGAATTTGTTCCATTTCGTTAAGTGAATGTGATAGCAGTGCATGATAAGTTTGAAAGATTTTTTTTATGATTGTATTAATGAATGTGGGCATCACAAAAAAAAAAGAAAAAGAAGGGGAGAACGAAATAATAGTAGACATCATTGTGATGAAGAACATTAATATTGGTTTTCAAAATGGTCCTTAAAAGAATGTAGGTAATTAATTATTTTCATCAAGTTGGTGTATAGGGTATTAGACACACTATTGATATGCAATTTAACTTGATATGTTTTATAACTCTCCCATCAAAATAAAGGAATACGGAATGAGAGTACACTTGACATTTCAAGATGAATTTGGAGGATGATTCATAATTCTTAATAATATATATATAAAATTATTTCAAAAGATTTATAAACTTTTGGAGGGTAAGTTACTTTTTGATCAAGTTTTACATCGTCTTTAAATTTCACTATCATTGGCTAATGAATATTTGGCTTGTAAATTGCCTAAATTATTTATTTTCAAATAATTTTCTTTTTATCCAAATAAAGAAAACGAGTTATCCCATGTGTTGAAAAAAAATGATACTTTTCCAATTTCTTGTGATGAATAATGATTGAGTAATTTTTATTTTTATTTTTACCTTGAACATCTTTTATAAGTATAAATAGTTAAGGATTTCACAATAGAAATATGGTCAGAGAATAATTATCCAATTATAATCCTCTTCTTGTCTTTGTTAATATTATAGTATTTCAGTTTTGTTAATTAATGTATTCTCTAATTATTTAGAAAAGACTTGTTTAATTTTGAAAAATATTTCACATTGTATGAAATGTTTTTTTGTATTAAAGTAATATGTATGAAATTTTAGCATTATTATTTTGATAATTATATTATTATTTGTGCTTATTTCCAATAACTAGTGTGGTCAGCATGAGCTTAAAATGAAATTAAGCACATATATTATAGTCTATTTCTTGAAGAAAAGGTGAGTTGTGATAAGAATCATGAATGTTAGCATATTCTTAAGTGAATGTGACAAGATATGATAAAAGATTTGAATGAAGATGTGCTTATGTATGGTTATGATGGTACCATAACCCATCTCTATGGGAGGTTGCGAGAAATTGTTATTATGGTATAACTGGTCATTGATCATCTTACCGATGATGATTATCGAGAAAAGAAAAGGTTAAACCAAGAGGTCATTCTTCCCTAGGATAATTTTGATCATGACCGAAATGAAAATAGTTTTCTCCTTAAAAGGGAATGTTCACCATACAAATGATATGTTGAGGAATATGTGGCAGTACACAAAATTAATTGAAAGCTCGAGAAGAGCTTAAGTGTTACTATCCAGAGGAATGAAAATTATTCATAATATTGAGGTTGTAGTAAGTTTCAAAAGAAATCTTTTAAATTTCAAAGAAATTATCAATGATTTTTTTAAATTTATATTGAGATTTTAAAATATGAAAAAATTTAAGTTCTTCATATTACTAGAATCAAAGTGAGTTATAAATATTTATGTGAAAGATTACCCATTTTTTCATATTGTTTGTAGTACATAATTATGAGCATGATGATGGAATCACATGCAAAGTAAACTAGAAGTTTATTAAAATAAATATCAGTTGGAATGATTGGTTGACCATCCCGGTTCAATTAAGTTGCAAAATAATTGAGAATTCATGTGGTTATATATTGAATAAATAATAAATTGATTAAGAATTCTCTTGTATTGTTTGTTCTCACGATAAAATTATCATTATACCAGTGAAGGTTGAAATTGTATTCCTTAAAATTTTGAAATGTATAAAAAGGTGAATATGTGCTCGTTCACCCACCATGTGAATCATTTACTATTATATGATTTTAATAGATGCATCTATGTTTTGGTCGCATGTGCTTTTGCAGTTTAATTTTTTCAAAGATTGTTTGCTCGGATTGTTAAATCAAGAGCACATTTCAAATTATAAAATCATATTGATGATATTGGTTTATATCTAAGTGGTTTAAGCATAAACTATATGCCTCAAATTATAGCTAAATCATTTGTTATGAGAACAAAACTCCCAAAAGAAATTTGGTATGAGATATGTCATTTAAAATGTAGCAACACTTGTACGTATCAAGCCAACAAGGTTTCCCTATCAAAATTGGTTCAGGGTCAGAAGCCAAATAATTCTCATCTAGAAATTTAAAAGTGTTGTATATTATTCAATTGCTCCACCACTATGCAATACATAAAGATGAGTACCCAAATAAAGTTGGGTGATGTTAGATTCTCTAACATTAGAGGGATATAATAAACAACTGAAAATAAGTTATACATAATGAAGTATCATTGATATGATCCTCGTTGAAAATATAATTAAAGTCAATTGTCAGAAATATTCACTGACTCTATGTTATAATACAGTTACAAATGCTCCAATGAGAAGTCCTTGAAGGACATAATTTATGACACATCGGAAGCGTGATAGATAAATTGATTTGAAATATGAAACTTCTTGAAAAAAGAGAGGAGCAAATGATTAAGATGGTCTGAGGCAAGTGATTTAGAAATAGCATCATGGCATACCACTTAATAAAACTTTGACAAAGGTTCAAGTACATGAAAATAATGAAAAATAAAGAGATCTCGACAAGTTATGTCATTAGAATCGATATCTAATAATTGTCGACGATATCTTTAATATAATATAGCGCTTAAAATTATAAATTATAATGAGGATCTTGATTTTAAATCTATCAAACAGTGTGAACATATAAATGATTGGCCAAAGAGAAAATACATAATTCAAGTATTTTTTATTTCACTTGAAAAAGTGATGTTTTGGACTTATATAGTTCAAATATTAAAATATAATGTTAGTGGGATGCAAATGAATTATTATGCGAAAGGTCAAATAAAAGATTGTAAGATATAAAGTATGACTTGTGCCTTGATGCATAATTTTTTTTGCAAAAGTCTTGACATTATTGTATGGAGATGTGTTCTCGTATGGTGGATACAATGAGATTTTTTTTCCAGTCTAACAATATATGAAAAATTTGAATACGTATAATGAATGATAATCATTTCTAGCTAGACAATAAATATTATATGTAAATTCCTGAAGGACTTAAAAGATTTAAAGCGATTCCATTGAATAGTCTCCCAAATGGTTGTGAGATCGCTTAACATAAAGATTAGTTTCAATCTCATCAAAATGGTTAAAAGTACCATGTCATAATTTTAACAGTTTGGATTCGGAAAGGGTAGAATTAGAGCTCAATATAAAATCTGGTGCCAGTCCGACGGAGCCACCAACGGTGCGTCGTTTGACACACGGACCGTACGTATGGTTCATGGATTGGCCAGTAAAGTTTTTCAAAATGTCAAGTTCCAGTACTTTTTCAACGGTTCACCAGGACGGTCTGTCGTCCAATGCAGGAGTCGTAGATAGGTCTCGTAGGTGAGTCCTAAACTTAGTGGAATTCTGAATCATATTGTTAGGACCTACGTCTGTGGTCCACGGTCCATCATTTGACCCACAAGCCGTATCTGAGTGTCGTCATTGGGGGTCCTAAAGTTGGTGTCTCTGAACTCATCGACACCCAATCAGGACGATCTGAGAGTTGATCGATGGACCATAGGTCAGGGTCGTTGATGAGCGCGATAGTTATTTTCTTAGAGGCTTTTGGGTATTTTTCTAATTAGTCTAGCTTAAAACTATGTCATTTTACCCTTCACCTAAAGCCCTATATAAGTGTTTTAACCCCAAATTTCCCCAATTAAAATCATTCTCTCAAATTCCTAAAAGAAGAACAAGTCTTCCTCTCAAATATTTCTCTCTCTAGAAAGTTTAAGAAGAAGGAGTGAACCTAGAGTTTAAAGTCAAGCCCCGATTCCATCATTGAAGTCAAGATTTTGGCATTGAGGTATGATAGTTTTCATCCATACAACCCTTTCCTCCATGGACTTCCCAAATTCTCCAATTTTACGAAGTTAGAATTCCAAAATTGAGTTAGGATTTTCTTCCATTTCATGGTTCCTTTAAATATTGATTTATTTGATTGTTTTATGATCTATCAAAGATGAATTGAGATAATTACATGATTTTGTGATGAATTCTCATGAACCCATGCCTAACCCATGATTTCTAGATATTGATGATTGAAAGTGTATTTTGAACTATGAAAGGTGAATTATGGAATTATGCATGTTCTTATGAATTTGATGATATATGATGTAGAATGCTTTGAGAGTAAAAACATATATGTTGTCATTGTAGTGATTTTTGTGAAAGGATTGCTCACATAACTACCTCATGTATGAATGTGAAAGGTTTTATCACATAAAAGATTCTAAGGTTGAAAGGTTTTCTCACCTAAAATGAATCAAAGTTAAGGATCTATTCTAATGAAACCTAGCTTGGATTGGTTACTTCATTGTACCTTTCCATGGATTACATATGACTTAGCTTGGATTGACAAGATGACGTGCTCTTCCTTGGATAATAAAGGTAAGTTAAGAAAATGGCTACTCTGTGAGATTTACGCTTAGCAGCGAGAGGATATTGAGATTGGAGCTCTCTCGTTAGTAGAGGCCACACTTCTAGATGCAATCTCATTATCCCATAAATATGTGCCCCCATAGGATGATTGTCTTAGATAGATATTAGCTAGTGGATCCACGTAAGCTAGAAGTTCATGGTCTTACCTTGGCAAGTAGGACACTCCTTTTCGGTATATGGTAGATATCAAATTACGTGTTGATAGCTCGCATGGTCTTATATGTCAGTTAAAGGTAAATCTCCCACAATAATGAATTAGGGTTACTTCAAGAAGTATCTGACATGTGACTTAAGATGATGTCTATTTGCATTGAGCATGTTTTTATGACTGATGTCTTCTAATTCTTTTACATTCATGATTTAGCTTGGTCATTGCAATTTATGAAAATGCCACTTTCTCATGTTTTAAAATGTTTTATGCATAACTATCATACTTGATACATATTTGTACTAATAGATACTTTTGCCTACATTTCCCCAAATGTAGGGACCGACCTTATAGATTCGCACTTTCGTGACTAGGGATCTCATATAGAAGACTTGAAGTTTAGTGAGTCCTTATATTCGAAGGACCGAGCTTGAGTTCCCTTTTGTCTTTACTTTCAGTTTTGGAACTTGATGTACGGGTAACTCCCCGATACACTCTTATATACTAGATGACTTTGAGACGATGTTTAGATTTCCACTTTTCTCAATAAAATTCTTATATATTGAAACTGTCTTTTAAATCTCTTTATTCTATGATGTTGTATGATGAAAGATAAGTGGCTGGTATAGGGCCTCTCAGGGTCTTATCCACCATGTTACGCCTAGGGGCTACCTTGGGTCGTGACAAACTTGGTATCAGAGTACAAGGTTTAGAAAGGTCCTAGAAAGTCTCATAAGCCACTTCAAGTAGAGTCTTGTTCATGAGTGTGAAGCGCGCTACATTTATGAATGAGAGGCTATACAATGTTTAGGAAACTCCACTTCTTTCATTACTCTAAAGTTGTGCAATAGAGTTCAACTCTATAATGTCTCTTTCCTAATCCTTATCCGATGCTCTACATGATATGGCTACTCAAGGATCATATGCTAGAAGGAATGCGGGAGAGAATGTAGAACGAGAATCTCCTCCTCAAGCCCCTCCAGTTCTGGCCGACCCTTTCGCTAAACAAGTGACTAATGCGTAGTTTTGGGATACTTTTCAAGTATTGTCTCAAGCCATTACCGCCCAAGCAAATAGAGAGATTGCGGTCCTGATTAACCCAAATATAGGTAGAGTGGCATCTAGAGAGAGGGACTTCACTAGAATGAATCCTCCGGAGTTTTATGGTTCTAAGGTTGAGGAAGACCCTTAAGATTTCATAGATGAGGTTTACAAGGTGTTGATGATCATGGGAGTGACTCTGGTGGAAAAGGCGGAGTTGACCGCTTATCAACTTAAGGGTGTTTCTTAAGTATGGTTCAACCAATGAAAATAAGGGAGAGCAGAAGATGCGGGTCCTCTTAATTGGGAAAAGTGTAAAGTTGCTTTCCTTGATAGGTTCTTTCCCCTTGAGATGAGGGAGGCAAAGGTGCTTGAGTTCATCAAGCTTCGTCAAGGAAATATGAGTGTCAAGGATTATGCTTTGAAGTTCACACATTTATCTCGATATTCTCCTACTATGGTTCCCGACCCTAGGGCAAGGATGAGAAAGTTTATTTCGGATGTGTCCGAGATAGTAGTTAAGGAATGTCGTACCACTTTGCTTATCAATGATATGGAAATTTCTCATCTCATGTTTCATGCTCAACAAATCGAAGAGGAGAACCTTAAGGAAAGGTCTAGGGAGGCATAGAGGGCTAAGACCGGTGATTGTAACTTCTCACATTCAAGGTCCGATGGGCATGGCCGTTCTAAGTTTCGACAAAGGTTTTCCAGCCAATATTCCTCCAATGCTCCTTATAAGTTTAAAAAATATAGGGTGCCTAACCCTAAGCCTCAAGGAGGAAATGGTAGCAGATCTTCATTGACTATGTCTACTTGTAATAGGTGTGGATAGAAGCACGAGGGTAAGTGATTAGCCGGCACGGATGGTGTCTTCTGTTTTGGTAAAAGTGGTCATAATATGAGGGATTGCCTGATGTTTACGGCTGAAAAGAGGGTAAATAAGCTCCTCCTAGTGGTTCGACTTCTAATGCTCCCAAGAAAAACTGATTCTATGCGCTCTAGACCCATAGATAACAAGAGGGTTCTCCCGACGTGGTTACCAGTATGTTGAAAGTATTCCAACTTGATGTTTATGCTTTACTTGATAGCGATGCTACCTTGTATTTTGTGACGTTATATGTGGCTATGAGGTTTGATATTCTTCTATATGTGTTGTTTGATCCTTTTTCTATATCTACTAATGTTGGTGATTCTGCTATGGCTAAGCGGGTCTATAAAAAGTGTCCCATCTCCTTGTCCCATATAGTCACTCATATTGACCTTGTAGAGCTTGATATGTTAGATTTTGATGTTATCCTGGTATGGATTGGCTGCACTCATGTTATTCTTCTATTGATTGTAGAACCCGTGTAGTGAAGTTTTAGTTTCCAAATGAACCCATCCTAGAGTAGAAAGGGGGAAATTCTATGCCTGAGGGTCAGTTTGTTTCTTGTCTTAAAGCTAGAAAAATGATTTCTAAGGGTTGCATTTACAATCTAGTTAGGGTGAGGGATATATATTTCGAGACCCCTACTCTTGAGTCGGTTTCCATTGTAATGAGTTTTCGGAAGTGTTTCGTGATGATTTACTCGGTATTTCTCCCGAAAGGGAAATCGACTTCGGTATTGACCTTCTCCAGATACGCAATCTATCTCTATTCCTCCTTATCGTATGGCCCCAAGATAACTTAAGGAATGAAAGGAGCAATTGAAATATTTGTTGGATAAAGGTTTCATTCGACCAAGTATCTCTCCATGGTGTGCTCCAATTTTGTTGTTAGAAAGAAAGATGGTTCGCACCGTATGTGTATTGACTACCGACAATTGGACAAGGTTACCATTAAGAATAAGTATCCGCTCCCAATGATAGATGATTTGTTTGACCAACTTCAAGGAGGAAGCTACTTCTCTAAGATTGACCTCTGGTCGGGTTATCACCAACTAAGGGTGAAGGAAGATGACATTCCGAGGATAACTTTTCAAATTCGGTATGGTCATTATGAGTTTTTGGTGATGTCATTTGGGTTGACTAATTTTCCAGCGGCATTTATGGATTTGATGAATAGGGTGTTTAAACAATACCTTGACATGTTTGTGATCGTGTTCATTGATGAAATATTGACCTATTCGAGAAGTGAAGACGAGAATACCAATCATTTGAGGATTGTGTTGCAAGTCCTCAAGCACCAATAACTCTTTGCAAAGTTTAGAAAATGTGAGTTTTGGCTAAGGTCCGTGGCTTTTCTTGGGCATACTGTTTCCGATAAGGGTATCGAGGTAGATCTTAAGAAGACAGATGAGGTCCAAAATTGTCCTAGACCTCTATCCCCTTCGGATATTACAAGTTTCTTGGGTTTAGCTGGTTACTATAGAAGGTTTTTTGAAGGGTTTTCTTTGATTTCTTCTCCATTGCCGACATTGACTTAAAATAAAGTTAAGTTCATATGGTTTGAAGTGTGTGAAAAGAGTTTTCAAGAATTGAAAGATAGACTTACTTCCGCTCCAGTGTTGACTTTACCATAAGGGACAAATGGTTTTGTCATTTATTATGATGCCTCGAGAATTGGGTTAGGATTTGTCCTTAGGCAAAATGGAAAATTTATTGCCTATGCTTCAAGACAACTTAATATTCATGAAAAGAACTATCCTACCCATGACCTCGAGCTAGCAGCGGTTGTTTTTTCCTTAAAGATTTGGAGACATTATTTTATGGTGTTCACGTGGATGTCTTTACCGACCACAAGAGTTTGCAATATGTGTTTAACTAGAAGGATCTAAATCTTCGCCAAATGAGATGGCTTGATTTATTGAAAGACTATGACATGAGTGTTCTCTATCATCCTGGTAAATAGAATGTGGTGGCAGATGCTTTTAGTCAATTATTGATGGGTTGTGTTGCTCATACTGAGAGTGATAAGAAGGAGTTGGTTCGAGATGTTCATAGGTTTGCCTGATTAGGTGTTCGGTTAGTTGACTCTACCAAGGGAGGTGTTGTGGTTCACAATGGTTCAGAATCATCTTTTGTGATTGATGTGAAGAGCAAGTAAGGTCTTGATCCAATTTTAGTTGAATTAAAGGAAGTGGTTCTTAAGAAGTCCGTTGAGACTTTCTACCAAGGGGGAGATAGTGTACTTCGATATCAAGGTCGTTTGTGTGTTCCTGATGTAGACGACTTGAAGGAACATATCTTGTCAGAAGCCCATAATTCTTGATATTCCATTCACTCGGGAGCCACCAAATGTACCGTGACTTGCGGGAGATCTATTGGTGGAATGGAATGAAGAAGGACATTGCAAAATTTGTGGCTAAGTGTCCCAATTGTCAACAAGTGAAAGTTGAGCATCAAAAGTCAAGATATTTGTCCCAAGATATTAGCATTCCTACTTGGAAGTGGGAAGACTTGAACATGGAGTTCATTGTTGGGTTGCCTCGCAGCCGGCGACAACATGACTAGATTTGGGTTATTGTAGATCGGATGACGAAATTGGCTCATTTCATTCCGATCAAGGTTTCTTATTCGGTGGAGGACTATGCCACGTTTTATTTTAAGGAAATGGTGAGGTTGCATGGAGTGCACTTATCCATTATCTCCGACTGTGGTACCCAATTCACTTTTTAGTTTTGGAAATCATTCCAAAAGGGTCTTGATACTCGTGTTAAGCTTAGCACAGACTTTCATTCACAAATCGATAGGCAAGCAGAGCGCACTATCCAAGCTTTGGAAGATATGTTGAGAGGATGTGTAATCGACTTCAAGGGTAATTGGGATGATCACCTGCCTTTGATTGAGTTTGCCTACAACAATAGCTATCACTCAAGCATTGTTATGGCTCCATTTGAGGCCCTATATGGTAGGAGGTGTAGATCTCCAATAGTTTGGTTTGAGGTGGGTGAAGTTGCCCTAACAGGTACCAAATTGATACATGAGGCTATGGAGAAAATTCGACCTATTAGAGAAAGGTTGAAAACAACTCAAAGTCAACAAAAGTCCTATGCCGATGTTAGAAGAAAAAATCTTGAGTTTGATGTTAATGATTGGGTCTACTTGAAAATTTCACCCATGAAGGGTGCAATGAGATTTGGGAAGAGAGGGAAGCTTAGTCCCCGTTATGTAGGCCCATATCAGATTTTGAGACGAATGTGCAAGGTCGTATATGAACTTGAATTGCCTAGTGAGTTGACATTTATACATCCAATTTTCCATGTCTCCTTGTTGAATAAACGTTGTAACACCCCAAAATTTAATAGGCTAAACTAGAGCTAAACGTGAGGGTTAACGTCAACGAAGAACGACAAGGGCCAAGGGAGTGGGCTAGGCAATGCCCCACCTACCACGCCCACAACCATGGCTCATGGTCAAGACCACGACCCTTGGTGGAGTTCGTGGTGGGCTAGGCAGTAGCCTCCCCAAATCTACCCAGAATAAGCTCCTCTTCATGAGCCACTTCACGGCTCGTAGTGAAGACCACAGCTCGGGAGAAGGCTCGTGGAGGGGAGTTGGGTATATGAGAGTGGAGAGGAAGTGGTAAGGTAAGTGACGAGTCCATAATTTGGACTCATTTAGGGTTTTATTTGATAGAAATAGTGTCCTCGAATGCTTATTTTGTCTCAATATCTGATGAAAACTCTTAAGTTTTAGGTATTTGAAGTTTTAGTAGAAGCATGGACACTACTTAGGCGCAAAAAGGAACAAAAAGGCTGGAAAGAACGAAGAAGCTGAAGCCTGAGCATCGCCAAACATCTTTGGCGAATCACCGAAAGGACAGACTCCGCCTTTTTTCCAGTGTGCGAAGCCCCTGAAGAAAGAGGATCAAGAAGGCGATGAGAGGAGTAGTCAACGCTTCACCGAATAGTTCCACGAAACAGTACTATACTGCCCAACGGTCTAGAACGTGAAGACGCTGAAGGCAAAAACTAAACGGTGATGAGAGAGAAGATGGGCGAGTCGCCGAGTCACTCGGCGAACTCGACTAATTTCGCCGAGCTATCCGCCAACACTAATTTCTGATGGCAATAAACACTAAACTTGTTATTAATTTTAGAAGTTCCGAACCATTTTTTTATTGTTCACAATAGAATACTACTCTTTAGATAATTTTTCTCTCAAGTTTGGAGAGGGTTTTGTGGGAGACTTGAAGAGAGAATGATTTCATCTTCCCCAAGTTGGAAGTGGGTCTTCTCCATTCTTCTCCATTTCTACATTTTCGTCGCGGAACTGTTCCCTGAAGATATTTGGAATTAAATTTCGAGACAGTAGAGTCCGCGACACGACCGCGTCGCGAACTTGATTTTTTCTCCTTGGGGGAGCAAGTGCGCTGTCACGACCCGGGAGCACCCCCTAGTCGTAACCGGCGTACTCGACCTCGAAGAGGTCTAATACAAGCCTCTTAGCATTCATTCATCGCATAGACACTAAAACTATAAGGAATTTAAAACTTTCTTTACCAAGAAAACATTGCATAAAAAAAATAGCAAGCGGAAGACTTTCTAGACTTTATACATGATGTCTCAAAACCATCTAATACTTTAGAGTACAAATTTCGGGACTAATCCCGTACACAACTTAAACAATACTAAAAAGACATAAAAGAACATATTGGGTATTGTCCTCGAATCTATGAGGACTCACCAAGTCTTCATCTCCAACGCTTAGAAACCTATCAAGTAACCATGACATGTCACCATCTCCAAATCCCTACACTTTAGTCAAAAAGGGAAAGGAAGGGGTTAGCACAATTAAGTACTAAGTATGGAGACCATGCAAAAACATGCCAAAAAGGACATTTTCAAGGAAGTAAATGCTTTCATATCATTTGATAAAACCTTTCCTTTACAAATATAAGAGACATAATACAAGTCAACATTAACATATAAGACCATAGCCAACCATACATATACTCAACATAAATCCACATACAACCCATGCTTAACTTTAAAAGAACACATGTCATTTCATTACCATAGGACCTCTACCTAATATAACCTAAGACACACTTGAGTGAGATAAGAAGTGACCGCCTATACAACCTCTTCAAGCACACTTAAGTGTTCCCCAAGATTACCTTAGATAAGGACATTTCCTTTACAACATAACATCAATAGACCAACATTCTTTAAGAAACCATTTTGGAGACATTCAAGCACATAAGGGGACTTTCACATAATAGTCGTTAGACTTAGGGAACTCACTTTAGTATCTTCAAAGCCTACTCGTGCCATGTGTAGATAGCATCCCATACTACTACCTACACGTTGTAGAACCTATCCAATAACTAGAGTGCACATCCCACATGATGGGAATAGGCATAACCGACATAGACCATACTAGCTAGGTATGGAATCCGGAGTCTATCCTACTCCGTGGAGGTTGTTCTACTTGCCAAAGGTAGAACTAGTAAGCAACCCATGTAGGCACATGGTTAAGGGATGTCCAAGGAAGTTCATTGTGCCTAATCTCATACTCAACTAGGCCACCTTCCTAACCACATCCACTCGGTGCTAGCCTTGTTTCCCATAGAGTATTCAATCACATATGTACTTAGAGAAGGTTCCTTTTCTAGTTCAACCAACTCATAGTACCTCTTCCCAAGAAAGGCCCCATTTCTTAGTCATGGCCAATCAAGGTTCATAAGGATAGCTCATTAAATCCCCCTAGAAGGGTGCCTTAGGCCTACCGATCCAAGGTTCATCATTTCACACATGAGAAGGGCTACCACCATTAGGTCTACCGATTTCATGGTTTTACATTTACTTAGGAAAGCTAGACTTATGAAAGGGCACCATTTCTTAGTTTTGCCCATTTAAAATGCCCCCTTTAGTCATTCATAGAAAGGGCACCATGCTTAGGTCTCATCGATTCTAGACATTCATTCATTTATGAAGAGGCACCAACTCAAGGTCTACCACTTCAATACAATAAGACTTCAAGTCAAGATACATTCATTTCTCAAGAGAAGGATGCCTAAGCCTACCAAGTCAAGAGATCACATTCCATAGCTTTCATGTATCAAGAAGAGGCACCTAAGTCTACCAATTCAAGACACACATTTTCATTTAAGGATACTTCATAATCCTACATGATTTCATATATACATCATGAGAAATCATACTTTAACTCACAATGCTATCCACTTTACATAGGATCATCACAAGATCACATAAAACTCATTCACACCATTCCTTCACATATAGCTTCACATAAAACTCATTCACATCATTCCTTCACATATAGCTTCACATAAAACTCATTCACATCATTCCTTCACATATAGCTTCACATAAAACTCATTCACATCATTCCTTCACATATAGCTTCACATAAAACTCATTCACATCATTCCTTCACATATAGCTTCACATAAAACTTTACATATAGCTTCATATGTGTATAATAATACAACAATATAATAACATTCATATAATGCCCTTCATGGCCTCAATTCACAATAATACAACAAATAACCACCTCCACCAAAGGTGGATCAAACCAACCAATAACAATTATATCAATACTAAGAGATTAAGCCATCTTACCATTTTCCAAAGCCATAACCAACATTACTCAATTCCCTACTAATTCAACATTTTTCATAAAATAGGTCAACTTACCATCCTTCAAAGCCATAATCAACAACACTCAAGTCCCAACCATTTTTCTTACCACAAGAGAATTCATCCATAACTTGCCCATAAGGCCACAACTTTCCATTCATCCATACATCATCAATTCATCATAGATAGATGTAGAAAATCATAAGAGTCACTAATACAATCCAATCCAAACACAATTTCATAAACTTTGAATCATAAGCAAAAGACCCACTTCATAAGCAAATTTAGGAATTTAGGGAAAACATGGGTTCTTCAAGGAATTCCATACGAAATCATCTTAAAAACATTAATCAAACATTAAATCATCAATATAATGGCTTAGGAAACGTTTTGCCAATGAACCCATGCTTAGATTAGAATTTGAGATTTTTGTTCTTTGAAACACTTTTGATTGGACTCCTTGAAAGAAAGATTGATCAAGGATCAAGGGTCACCATACCTTTGTTAAGATTCCCCAAGAAAATTGATGAAGAAACCAGCTTCAATCCAAGCCCTAGCTCCAAGTTCTAGACCTTGTTAAATGGAGGGTTGTAGAGAGGGAAATGTTTGAGAGGAGTTGGGTTCTTTTTAATTCTAATTGGAGTGACTTAAAATGGAAGAATTAGGGTCATAAAAAGGGTTTTATAATTGCTAGGAAATGTAAAGAATAAAAGGGACTCAACTTAGGAAAAGAATTAAGGACCCACAAAGTTAAACTTAAAAGTTTTCCCTAAACCCGTCTAAACTCGTCCTTTTGGACAGTGCTTCACTATTTCAGGCATAACTTTTTACTCCAAGGTCGAAATTGGGCAAAATTGGTGGCGTTGGAAAGAGGACTCAGAGACCTTTAATTGGATAGGTAATAGCCCATCTAATTCGTTTTGACCTAAAATATATGACCATTTAAAGTTGACCCTCACTTCTAACTTAAAACTAAAAACTGTTTTTAGGGGACTGTTTTGAGGGTCTCGGTTCTAAATGATTTCATGACCTAGCTTAAGGTCTTGCTAGCTTATAAAGGTGATTAATCAACTAGCTAATCAACCCCCTTAAGTCCTTTAACAACACTCCAAACTTCAACGACAAGACCCTTACAACTCACTAGTTCGAACGACTAGTTTCTGGATGTCACGGTCATTTCTCATCATTTCATCAAGTTCTCAACTCCAAATTCACATGTGAGGCTCTAGTTTCACTAGTTCGTTTTTAGGGTCTTTACATGTGCGACGCGCAGCTATTCCCTCCAAGTGCAATCTGCAAGCTGCCTTGGCAGCTTGCTTGGCTAAGGTTGGGGTCCTCCTCGGGGTCCCTTAGGGTGGCCCTGGGAGGTCGTATTCGAACATTTTGACCCTAGAAACATATATTTACCTATTTTATACCTTTTAACCAGATTATACCATCATACGACACTACCAAACCTGCCCAAAATCTAAGGATACAATAGAATACATTCTTCTCTAGTTTCCGGACGTCGTGGACGTTTCTTGATGTTTAGACTTTTACTCTTCCAAACCAAGTCAATTACATTAGTTTAGTCTTATAAACATCATTTTAAATAATTTTAAGTCATTATTCATAAGGTGAGGCTCTAACTTAAGTCATAGAATTTCCAGGGTGTTACAATATCCCCCCCTTAGGAACATTCGTCCCCGAATGTCACTTGGACTTCTTTCTAGGGAGACAAAGACTCAAACTAGTAGCACAACAACCAGTCACATCAATAACATCTCTTGGGATGGAAGCTCTCACGATAGTCGAGGCCGGGTTTCTAGTAGCTATCTCTTTATCCTATAAACTATGTGCCCCCATAGGTTATTTAGCTAATGGGTTCACCTAAGCTAAAAGTATGGTTATACCTTAGGAAAGTAGGACACCCCTTTTCGGTGTGGGTGACACCGGGGAATCATGTTATAGCTCACATGGTCTCATGTTGGTTAAGGCTTATTCCAACAATAAGAACAAGAATATGAACTATGGTTACTCAACAAGCTTTGTATATGAGTCCCAAAGGCTTTAAAGATGATGATGACTATGTTGGCTATGTTTTTATGACTTATGCTCTCTAAACTCCTAAATCATGTTTAAATTGATAAATTGCATACTTTCAAATAAAATGTCCCTTTTAGAATGTTTTCAATGTTTTTATGCATGGCTATCATACTTAGTGCATTGTTATACTAACGCCTACTTTTCCTACATTTTTCCCAAGTGTAGGGTCTAGTTCTCGAGGTGATCATTCTTGTGGCTAGAGCTTGGACTTGAGTATCTGCCAATTTTGGTGAGTACTCATGGTTCGAGGACGTCTTTTTCCTATGTTGTAGTTTAATTCATGTATTTCCCTTTTTGATCATGTTATATGGGCTAGGCCCTATCTCATTCAAACATTGTAATAAATGGCTATGTTGAGACTTAGTGTCTTGACTTTCGCTTTTCTTTCTTGAAAATTTTAAACTTGAAATATGTTTTTACTATTATTGTTCTATTGCTTATGTTGTGAAGACTAAGTTGCTTATATGGAGTCTTTCGGGGTTCTATATGCCATGTTATGTCTAGGGGGTACCCCTAGGTCGTGAAATATGTGGTGGCGATCTGACATCTATAGATCCTTTAGAAGGTTTGGGAGTTAAGGATAATCTTTCTTATGAGGAAGTTCCGGTTGTGATTTTAGACCGAAAAGTTATGAAGTTGAGAAATAAAAAAGTTGCTTTCGTGAAAGTTCTTTGGAGGAATTAGTTAGTTGAGGGTGCTACTTGGGAGGTCAAGGACGATATGATGTCCTATTAACCTCATCTTTTTCCCTCTCTCCCTACTCAAGCTTGAGGTATTTATCTCTTTATGGTTTACTCATTAGGTGTCATGTGTCTTAGATATTCCCATGATTTCCTCATTATTCATGATTCATGAAAATCTTAAATTGTGAGAAAATGAGTACTTGATTGATTTCTACTTTTTTAATGTGCATTTGAGTATGAGTTGCATATAGACTTCATGATATGATGTTTTGAACATGCTATAGCTTGGAGTCGATGTCTCCTCCTCGGATAGGTGCATTTATGTAATTGCATGCATGATGAGCTGTTGGATTAAGTTTCTACCTTCATTATGCTTTCTAGAATCTCATTCGAGGAAGAATATTCCCAAGGGGGAGATATTGTAACACCTCGAATTCGGAAATGGTAGAATTACAGCTTATTGTAAAATATGGTGCAAGTCTGACAGAGCCACAAATAGTTCGTTGTTTGACACATGGATCGTAGGTCTGGTCTGTGGATTGTTTATTCAATTTTTTCAAAATATAAAGTTTCAATACTTTTTCAACTGTTCAATAGGACGGTCTTTCGTCTAATGTACAAGCAATAGATAGGTCTTGTAGGTGAGTCCCAGACTTAATGGAATTCAGAATAAAATATTTGGGACCTACGGACGTGGTCCACGGCCCATCGTTGGACCCACGGGCGTTAGGTAAGTGTCGACGTTGGGGATCCTGAAGTTGGTGTCTTTGAACTCATCGACGCCCAACCAGGACGGTCCATGAGTTGATCGATGGATCGTAGGTCGGGGTCGTTGATGAGCTCGACAGTTATTTTCTTAGGGGTTTTTCGGTCTTTTCCTAATTATTTCAGCTTAATACTATGTAGTTTTACGCTTCACCTAAAGCCCTATATAATTGTTTTAATCCTAAATTCCCCAATTGAAATCATTCTCCCAAATTCTGAAAAGAAGAACAAGTCTTCCTCTGAAATATTTCTCTCTCTAGAAAGCTTGAAGAAGAAGAATTCAACCTAGGGTTTCAAGTCAAGCCCCGATTCCACCATTGAAGTCAAGCTTTTGTCTTTGAGGTATGATAGTCTTCATCCATGGAGCCCTTTCCTTCATGGAGTTCCCGAATTCTCCAATTTACAAAGTTAGAATTCCCGAATTGAGTTAGGGTTTTCTTTCATGTCATGGGTTCCTTTAAATATTGATTTATTCAATTGTTTTATGATCTATCAAGCATGAATTGAAATAATTACATGATTTCTAGATATTGATGATTGAAAGTGGGTTTTGAACTATGAAAGGTGAATTATGAAATTATGCATGTTCTTATGAAATTGAGGAGATATGATATAGATTGCTTGAGAGTAGAAGCATATATGTTGTCATTGTAGTTAATTGTTGTGAAATGATTGTTCACATAACTACCTCATGCATTAATGTGAACTATTTTCTCACATAAATGATTCTAAGGTTGAAAGGTCTTATCACATAAAATGAATCAAAGTTAAGGAGCTATTCTAATGAAACCTAGCTTGGATTGGTTACTTAATTGTACCTTTCCATGGATTACATATGACTTAGCTTGGATATGAAAGATGGCGTGACCTTCCATGGATAATAAAGGTAAGTTAAGAAAATGACTACTCCATAGGATTTACTCTTAGAACCGGGAGGATATTGAGATACGAGCACTCCCATTAGTAGTGGCTGGGTTTCTAGAAGCAATGTCTTTATCCTGTACCTATGTGCCCCCATAGGATGATTGTCTTGGATTGATATTAGATAGTAGATCCACATAAGCTAGAAGTTCATGATCTTACCTTGGCAAGCATAACACCTTTTTTTGGTGTGGGGTAGACACTGGATTCTATGTTGATACCTCACATGGTCTTATATGTCGGTTAAAGGTAAATCACCCATAATAATGAATTAAGATTACTTCAAGAAGTATCTCACTTGTGATTTAAGATGATGTCTATTTGCATTGGACATGATTTATGACTTATGTCTTCTAGTTCTTTTACATTCATGATTTATCTTGGTCATTGCATTTTATGAAAATGCCCTTTTTCTCATGGTTTCAAATATTTTATGCATGGCTATCATACTTGGTACATGTTTGTACTTACACATACTCTTGCCTACATTTTCCCAAATGTAGGGACCGACTTTACAGATTCACACTTTCATGGCTAGGGATCTCATATATAAGACTTGAAGTTTGGTGAGTCCTATATTCCGAGGACCGAGTTTAATTTCCCTTTTGTCTTTACTTTCAGTTTTGGAACTTGATGTACAGGCTACGCCGTGATAAACTCTTATGTACTAGATGGCTTTGAGACAATGTTTAGATATTCACTTTTATGTAAAAAAAAATCTTATATGTTGAAACTGTCTTTTAAATCTCCCTATTCTATTATCTTGTTTGATGAAAGCTAAGTGGCTGGTGTGGGGCCTCTCATGGTCTTATACGTCATGTTACGCCTAGGGGCTACCTTTGGTCGTGACAGTGTAATTTGGTGTATTCTGCTATTATTATTATTCATGGTATGATAATTTTATTAATGTTCATGCAAAATATAACACCACTCTTATCAATAGAGATATCAAAGTGAATTAAATAATGTTTTATAAATTTCTTATCCTAACCAATCATATCAAAGTTTATTGGTTATGAAACTACAAAAAATTCATTTGATTTATATGAAGTTTTGATTTGAAGAAAGCTATCTGTTTTCATATGGAAAAGCTGTCATATCATATTATTCTACAAGACAGATAATTTTACTATCATGAAAGTCTCTCACCTGGCGATTGCTACAAACAAGTGAATGAGCAATTTATCTGCATTGATGAGGTCACAAAAGTGTATCCGACTGAGCTCTAAGACTCAACATATTCAAGAGACAAGAAGATGATATATCGGGATAAGCTCAAGAATGCGGCACTTCATGAACGTGATTTAGTCATAACGACACAAACAATACCAATACTTGAAAGGAAGAATAAGATTGGGATGCATTCTTTACAAGAATTATGAAACACTAATGAAAGTCATTATTCTTGGCCATAGAGATTTCAAGAAACTAATTCAAGAATCTTAAGAAATGTTTTCTTGATTGTTCTCCTTCAAGGTAGGGTTTCAAGGCATCTATTCAAGTTCTTTTTAAAGATTCTTCAAGAACCTTGTTCTTTTAGGTATGTAAGACTATCATAGTGTTAGGCTAGTTCATTCTCACACCCTACATCTACTTTCAAATCAGTAAAAGAGTAATCTAGGATTTTATCCCTACATTTGAGTATTCTTGAGATAAGTTGATTTCGAGTTCTTGATTTCCTTTTTGTTTTTGAAATTCTATTTCTAATTATTGAATTGCTATAAGTTATGCATTAAGATTATTGAGTTGATTAGTTCATGTCTGTATTTCAAATGGACCCTATGAATTGAGTATTCTTGAGATGAGTAATATCCTTGAGTTCTGAGTACTTAGTTTCCATATTTCTATTAAGAACCTTGAGTTGAGTCGTTCATGTCCATAATTCTGCATGAACCCTATGAATTGAGTTATAAATTTTGAGCAGCTTTTTAAAGCCAACACTTGAGGTTTAAACTGAGTTTTTGAGGAAGTAAAGATAATTTTTGAGAAAAAGTTTCTAAAACATGATTAGTATGACAATCGAGTATGCCATCAATGTTTAAGCAGTATGGTATCTAAATATACCATTAATATTTATGTAGTATGACTTCCCAAGTCATCAATGATCATATCACAATATGATTTTGATATATTTTTTAGAAAGAGATTTTAAGTATGAATTCAGTAAGAGTATAAGGGAACTAAGTATTTTCCCAAAGGTAGTGATTTTTACATTGATAAAAGTGAAACTTTGATTTCTAAATGAGTTATGAGTTCAAAGATATTTTAACAACAGTTACCTCTTTTAAGAGGAAGTTTGAGACATTATTTCAAACCAGAGGAAGAGTATGTTTTTAATTATTGAGCATGAGTATATATTATTGGGAATAGTATTGAGCACCGATATGGTGATGAGTTCAGAGAACTCACATTCCTCATAAACCATGTATGCCAACATGGGTACAAGATCATACTTTTTAGATGAATCCTAAGTGCCTTCAGGCAGAGCTTAGTGGATCCAATTAGTTGAGGTGTCCTATATCCTGTCAAGGTATAGGACAGTTCTAGCAGCGTGGGCGAGAAGTTGTATCATCATGTAGCTCATAGTGATGGTTGTCGGTTAGAGAATCTCACAATAGAGTTAAAGTGTATTTTTATATACCACTTATTATGTTGAGCTCATAGATGAGAAAGTATTTTGTAAAGCTTTAAATTATTTAACTCCTTTATTTCTTTACATTCAGCTTGAGTACATTGTTATCTATTGCAGTCCTTTCTTTCAGTTATTTGTTATTTAGCTATATTACATACTCGTACATTAAATGTATTGATGTCATTCGACCTGCATATTTTAATGATGCAGATACAGGTTCTTAGGATCCTAAACAAGAGTTTGTTGAGATCGCTTCATCTGCTCGTCTTCTTATGAGTGAGAGTGCCTTGCTTTTAGAGTACTCTAGTTTTATGAGTTGTTAGTACTAGTTTTGTTAAGGAGTTGTGGGTCTTGTCCCGACACTCATCTTTGTATAGTAGAGGCTTCGTAGATAGAAAACTTTGGAGATTCTTTCAGTTTCAAATATTTTATTTAAAACTTATGTTTCTTACTCATCATATTCAACGAAGTTTTGAGATTCAAAAAACTGTTTCGAAACGTTTCTTTCAATTTGATGCTTATGTATGCTTGAGTTAGTCTTCCACTTGTAGTCAACAAGGATGAGGGTTCGCTTGAGGGCCATCAATGGTTCTCAAGTGTCGGCCACGTCCAGGGTGTAGGCTTGGGTCGTGACAAACTTGATATCAGAGCATAGAGTTCAAGTGTCCTAGGGTGTCTATGAAGCCTTGCCAAGTAGGATGTTATATATGGTTGTGAGGGCCCCACTTTTATAAATGAGGGACAACAGACATTTAGGAAAAGTTTCCTTTCTTTCTTCTCTAAATCGTGCAATAGAGCTGTGTTATAAGGAATTTATTTAAACTCGTGCATTTTTCATATTCATTCGACTACCCCTCATAGTTATGGTAGTTGAAAAGCAAAGCCAGATCCTTATCAATGAATTAATCTCAGCAAAAGTCTTGAGAAAGTCATGACACTTCATAGGGGCTTGAGAGAAGCCCATGAGTGAGCTTAAGTTTTCATATTCTAAAGGATGCACTCTTATTCATGTGCATCGTGTGTTCGTGCTAAAAGTGAGATGTATTCCCAGACTCTTTTCTATAAACCTTGTTTCAGTTGAGACACATGTGAGGAAACGTTTCTTAGAGCTTGGGTAGTATGAGTTTTGAGGCTATAAGCAGTAGTAGTAAAAGTGCCCAAAGTTAGAAGAATGCATGTAGAAGTTCAATAATCTAAGAAAGGGAGATAGGGATGAGGAAAGTTATGTTATGGTAGTCATGCACCTAGTAAGTTATTAATGATGAGTTTTTCCTTATAGGTAGAATAAGAAGTGGTGAGTTTGTGAAGATTTTCATGATAAAAGATAGAGTAATAGTTACTAGTAAGGTATACTTTAACCAGAAAGAAGTTTATCATGAGGTGTCAATGCATTAGTATCGGCCAAGTATAAGGGTTGAATAGAAGAGCCGAGTATTCATGATTTGATAGATTTAATCTAGGCTTATGATTTTTAAAAGGAGATCCCTATGGTATTCAGAGGATTATAGAACTAATTAAGTAATGATGTATAGTAAATGAGTAAATAGTACTTAAGTTGTGAAAGGGATTGTCGGTAATCTGTATATAGGTAGAATGAACATAGAGACTGACTAGTTGTCATAAAGTCTTAGTGGGCGAGTATTTCTTAATTTTATTTATTTGTAATGAGTTAGTATAGTATGTGAGAAATTATTTTGATATTCATGTTTAGTAATAGACACTAGACTTAAATTTGAGATGAGTGTCGTGGTAAAAAAAGATGACAACATGAGGGTGAAAATGTTAGTTTTGAGATATGATCTTGTAGACTTGACATAGAGTAGGTGAGAAATTAAGATGTTAGATGCAATGAATATGAGTGGTACAAGAGTGAGATTCTGACTGTGTATATGAGAGAAATGAAGTGTGGATAAGTCATTAGATTAACAAAAGAATTATGAGGTGTACCAGAGATCATATGTAGCCGGATGAGGTTCTAATTGAGTTTATGACTTTCAATATGTGCCTAGATAGTATATTTGAGTTATCAATGTGGAGTAGACTGATGTAAGCATTATTTGTCACCCTTAAGAGTTTGGTAGGAATGATTTTATATAGTCAATGATGAGCCTCTTGAATACAGTTCAAAGTTCCTCTAGTTAGGTTGATATGAACATAAAAGGTGTTATTGGTATGCTAAGAAGGACAATCAGATTTTTAATAGTCAGATTAAGTGGCCTTATAAGCCAATGAGAAGAGATTAAGAGAATCGTCTTAGAAAGAGGTCTTAGAATGAGTCTTAGTATTTTCTTATGGAGAGTTTAGTAGCCACAAGATAAGCTTTTCCTGAGTATTAGAGTAGAGAGATTGTAGACCAGTTTACAGAAGATGGAATAAATCCACGGTTTCAAAGTCTCTGCTTCAGACCTAAGGGGGACATGATAAGATGAGAAACCAAGTCAATTATTAAGAATCAGATAGTGATGTGTTCAAAAAGAGTTATAATGTTATATCAGTCCATTAATACTCTAGAATATTCCTTAAAGCTCAGTCATTACAACATCCTATTGATGTTACTGATACCAAAATAGTGTCTATGACATATGCTCATAAACTTGAAACAGATTCACATCTATGCTAGTTCCCAGAATAATGGGCAAAGACTTTAGCCCATTGATCTAAATCTTACTTCATAAATTTATATATATCAGTCTCATGATATAAACTTTTTCATATAAGCACTCATGTCTCATAGTATGCTCAATCTTGCAAATTCATGATTTACTCTCAATGTCTAGCAATATAATGTTATGTAATGCATCTTCTCATATAAGATATCTTGAATGAATAGTACTTGTGATCTTTCGCCCTATGTTCTTTCAATGATCCTTTTCAATTTTGATAGTGATGTTGTTGATAGTAGTTGAGTAATCACAGAAAAAAATATTGATGTTTGTTATTGTGGTAGTGACGCTCTTCTTATTCCATCTAAAGTTATATTGTGGAGGAAGAATATGATGGTGTTTTACTATAAGTAATAGTTAAGTGAGAGAAATTAGTCAGTTCCTATTAGTAATGTGTGAAATTTAATTTGGTAGAGATGATGAGAGAATGAAAAAGAATTTCTTAGAAGGATTGGTTAGTAGGAGTTCTTTGAATGTTTATAGTAATAGGAATGAATGTTGTGTGGTTAACATGTGGACAAATGCATGATGCATTAGGTGTTTCTTGATATGGGCTCAAGGTTTGTTGAAGGCAGCTATAAGGAGAAGTATTCTTAGGATGAGATTGCCTACAGAGGTATACAACCTAAATCTTGTGGTTTAGATAAGTATAACAATCTCATGTTTAGCACCTTGTGAAAAAGAGATTAGGCATAGCCATCAATTTGACTTAGACATTTGTAAGATTAGTCATATACTCTAGTGGGAGCTTTGAGATGCAACTAATGAAGTGTAGTTATTAGAAATGAGAGCATAGTTGAGAATCGTTGTTATGCTTAAAAGTTATCAGTCATATCACTCAAGGCATAGTATTCCTATTCTTACTTCGTGCCCATATATCCTTGCTTTATGTCAAATAGCTTCAGATAGAGCGTGCCTATGTTCAAACTCATATCGTTCGCAACTTATGTGCTATAGAGAGTTCCAAACTCTTAGTATGAATAAGCTTTGCCTATGTTAGTAAGCAGGTTAAAAAGTCAGAAAGATAGTAAAAGTAACTACTTTCCCTTCCATGCTCAGTTCAACCATCATTCGATGACGAATGATTCCAAGGAGGAGATATTGTAACACCCCAAAAATTTCTAAGCTAAGGCCCAAACTATTCTTTATTTGCATATAAGGTCTTATCAGAGTATTCTTAAATTTCTCATATCTATAAAGGTAAATTCTTTAGTGTGGGAATGATTTGAGATATCAATTAAGGTCACTAAAAACTCCTAGCACATAGTTGAGTTTAAAGTTTCCTTACCTATTAAATTTTGATGTAAGATTTTAGTTGGGTCAACTTTTAAAAACCATATCTTTTAGAATATAAAGAGTTATGTGGCCCATAAAGTATCAAATTAAAGGTATTTAAATCATCTTTACAACACCAAAAATTTCACAACAATCCCAGTTTTGGTAAAATGTTATGATCATTTTAGTAACCTAATATAGTGCAATGACGAATTAGCTGACGGGAAAACATTAAAAGGGCTCGTTTTTGTCTTTTTACCTCTATGAAAACCCTAAATGAATTTCTTGACTAATTAAAGTTTCAAAATAATAAGATTTTGATCTCTTAATCCATCATTCTCTTCTCTCTCAAACCCTACGGCAAAACCCTAACGAAAAATCAAAATAGAAGACTACATTCAAGATTCATTCAATCTTTTTCAAGATTCTTCTTCAAGGTATGTTTTTCTCAAGAATTTCATTCTTTTCCAACTCAAATTCCTCCATAAAATTATGAATCACTAATGAAAATAATAATTCTTGGCCATAGAGAATTCCAAAAACTAATTCAAGAATCTTAAGAAATGTTTTGTTGATTGTTCTCCTTCAACCTACGGTTTCAAGCCTTCTATTCAAGTTTTTTTTTCAAGATTCTTCAAGAACCTTGTTCTTTCCAGTATGTAAGGAAATCATATTGTTGGGTTAGTTTGTCCTCACGCCCTACATATACTTCCAAATAAGTAAAAGAGTAATCTAGAATTCTATCCCTACATTTGTATATTTTTGAGATAAGTTGATTTCGAGATCTTGAGTACTGTTTCTTTTTTAAAATTCTATTCCTACTTATTTGAATAGCTATATGTTATGCATTAAGATTCTTGAGTTGATTCGTTCATGTTTGTATTTCAACATGGATCCTATATTTGAGTATTCTTGAGATGAGTAGTGTCCTTGAGTTCTGAGTACTGAGTTTCCATATTTATATTAATATCCCTGAGTTGAGTTATTCATGCCCATAATTACGCATTAGCCCTATAGATTGTGTTATAAATTTTGAGAAGCTTTTTAAAGCCAACACTCGAGTTTTGTAACACCTCGTACGCTAGAAAGACCAACCTGCAGGATTTTTAGAAGTTGCAGCTGTCACTAATGGGTGCCACCCACGGACTATAGGGTGACCCACGGACCGTAGGTGGGGTCCGTGGTTGGCCACCTACAACTCTCCCAGAAAATTCAGCTAAGGGTTGACCTACGCCTGGACCTACGGACCGTAGGTGGGACCATGGTCCGTGGATAGTGGTCCGCAGATCTCATTCTCTTAAGCCAAACGACGGCTGACCAGGATGGACCATAATTGGGACCATGGTCTGTTGACCAAGTCCATGGACCACGTCCGTGGTTCAGACTCCCCAGAACCCAAGAAAAATCAAGCGAAGTCCAGAACCATGCCAGGACCTACGGACCGTAGATGGGACCACGCTCCTTGGACCAGGTCCGTGGTTCAGACTCCCCAGAACCCAATAGACGACTGACCAGGACGGGCTGTAGGCGCGACCACGGTCTGTGGACCACGTTTGTCATTGGCCCCGACAACTTTTAAGTCAGGAGTCATTTTGTCTTTTCCCTATGCGTTGGACCCCTAAACTACGTTGTTTAACCCCTAAACTACGTGATTTTGATCAGTTTTAGCCTAGTAACCAAATTAGAACCTACCCTAGTCATCTCAATCTCCAAAAAATCATCAAGTTGAACGAAAAGAAGAAGAAAGAGTCGACCAAGCCCTAGTCCAAGAATGCAACAAGATTTCATCTGTTCCAACTCTGAATTTGAAAGATTTCTCCGTGAAACTCATCACCAGGTATATGGAATTTCACTAGTGGGTTCTTTTCACCCATTAGGTCCCTAGAATTTAGTCTGATTCTTGATTCTCTACATTATGAGTAGACTTAGGGTTTCTAGAATTTCAGATTTATGTTGTGATTCTGCTATTAGACTAATCCAAATCAGATTATCATGTTTTTCGTGGAATTATTGCTTAGTTCTAGCTTCAAATTCAGAAATCTAGTTGTGTAGATTCATTTAGTTCATGAGTTACACTTACTAGGTCAGTTTATTCAGTTTTAGATGCCCCATCTAAAAATGTTCCCTATCAGTATATTAATGTTGCATTTTCAGTATGCATGCCAGTATTTTTGAGCTATTCAGTATTACAAAATTCAGTTATAATGCGTTACTTACATAATTAGTTGGGAGTAGGTTTAATACCGAGTTGGAGGGTCAGTAACCCTCATAGTCCCAGAATTATGTGCCCGTTTAAGTAAGTCCCCTCTGTGGGCATTATACTTAGCGATCACGACAGTCATTCCTCTATACCCTTGGTAAAGTATAATGGGTCTTCTCGATGGGGAGTATATATTGGACTCCACATTTATCTCATTTGGTTTTATGTCGGTTATTAGTAGCTCCCACAGACAGACTCTAGTGTATAGACCAGGTTATCAGTTACAATTCAGTATTCAGTTGCAGTAAGTTATAAACTTGGTCACTACACTTAGTTCATATTCAGCATGTTTAGCATATTTTTCATAATTATATTATATCATTGATAAGCACACTTTATTTGAGTTATGTTATTTTGTTCAGCTTTATTCTATCATGCATGCTTAGTACCTTCAAGTACTGACGCATACTCTGCGCTACATCTTCTCGTGATGTAGGTTCAGCTCCTTAGCATCCACATCATGCATAGATCGGTTCGTGATCTCCAGTTCATCAGTATCAGTGGTGAGTCCTCATTCTTCGAGGATGAGTGACATGTTCTCTTTTCATTTTTTAGTCTTTTAGTTTCAGTTTTTCTAGAGTTAGCTGGGGACATGTCTTAACATCTCTAGATAGTAGAGGCTTTTATTCAGAAATAGTTTAGATTCAGTTTAAGTTTGAGTTTGATCTCTCAGTTGTCATTGAACTCAGTTATATATTTAGACTTGGAATAGATATTCCCCATAATTTCATTTTATGATCATTTTCTATTAATTGAAAGTCTTTAAGTATTCTTATGATATGCCAGCAGGGTTAGCTTGGGGTCACTCTTGATCCTTATCCCGTGTCGAAGTCCTGGGGTAGCCTTAGAGCGTGAAAAACTTAGTATCACAACATTAGGTTTAAGTGTCCTAGGATGCCTGAAAAGCCGCACTAAATAGAGTCCTTTTTATAGGTGTGAAGTGCACCATATCTAATGAGAGGGAGGCTACGAAGTTCTTTAGGAAAACTTCACTTTCTTGCTATTCTTATCGTGTGTGGGTCTGCTCTACCTACTAACTCATCGTTATGCATTTCAGATCATGCCTCATCGTAGAGTTTACGCAAGGAATGTGAATTCCCGTAACACTAATGTAGTTCCTTTAGTTCTAGACCAAGGGGTTTCAAATGCAGAGTTTTGGAATGCGATTCAACTTTTGGCTCAAAGTGTGACCAACTAGAACAATCAATAGGCCCCAATTCCTACTAACGCTAATTTTGGGTCAGCTGCAGCTAGAGTTTGGGATTTTTTTAGGATGAACCCACCTGAGTTTCTAGGGTCGCATGTTGGTGAGGATCCCCAAAATTCATTTATGAGGTTAAAAATATCTTTAAAGTGATGCATGTAACTGCGAATGATAGGGTTGAGCTGGCATCTTACCAGGTTAAGGATGTAGCTCACATTTGGTTCACTCAGTGGAAGAAAAACAGGGGTACTGATGCAGCTCCTGTGAATTGGGAGTGTTTTAATGAATCATTTCTGGATAGGTTCTTTCCTAGAAAGTTGAGAGTGGTAAAGGCTCAGGAATTCATGAATTTGAGGCAAGGTAGTTAATTAGTCCACAATTTGGACTCATTTAGGGCTTTATTTGGATAGATTTAGTGTACTCAAATGCTTATTTTGTGCCAATAAATGATGTAAATCCTTGATTTGAAGGTATTTGGATTGAGGTAAAAATCATGGACACTAATGAGCAAAAAGGAACAAGGTAACTGAAAGAACGAACAAAAGAAGACCTGGTGATTGATAAGTCCACAAATTGGACTCATTTAGGGCTATATTTTAATAGAAATTGGGTCCTCAAATGCTTATTTTATCTCAATATCTGATGAAAACCCTTAAGTTTCAGGTATTTAAAGTGTGAAGGAAAGCATGGACACTACGTCACAAAAAGGAACGAAAAGGCTGAAAAGAACAAAGAAATGAAGGCCTGAGGATCTCCGAGTCCACTTGGTGAGTCACTGAAGGGTCTTACTTCACCTTTTGTTCCAGTGTGCTAAGCCCTGAAGAAGGATCAAGTTGACGGAAAAAGGGAGCAGTCGGCGCATCGCTGAGAAGTTCCGCCAAGTAGTACTATGTCGCCCAATGACCCAGAGCACGACGATGCTGAAGGCTGGTGCAAGACGGCAATGAACTACACCAAAGGGTGAATCGCCGAGTTAATCGGCGATTCTGGCTAACGACGCCGAATGATCCACTGCAACACAAATCAGTGAAAACTATAAATACTAGTTAGATGTGTAGGTTTAGGTGTGGAACAATTATTATAATTTTCATATAGAATAGTACTTTTTGGTATTTTTTCTCCGAGTTTGAGAGGGTTTTGAAGACTTGAAGGAAAAGAGGGTTTCATCTCCAAGGATTTGGACTTGGGTCATTTGGATTCTTCATTCTGGGCCTCTAACAAGACTTAAATTTTCATACCGATTTGAATGCAAGCTCATTTAGGTATAAATTTCTATCTCTTGATGTGTGGCTAAAACTCCAATTCTTGGGGTGTGATTTAGTGAATATGGGTTAAGATAATTATTGGGTCTTGCCTGCTGATAGTTTAATTGTAGTTTAATTGTGATTTCGTTTAGTGGTTGTGGATGAATTTAATGAATTTGTAGTTGCAAATAGAAGTTTATTTATGTGTTTTCGGCTTTGCTTCGAGAGAGAGGTCATAAAATTGAGACCACTAGATTGATGGCCAGTGTGAGTGGGTCAACATGACGTTCAACTCGAGAGAGTGAACCCTAGTCCTATGTCCACACACTCAGCTCGAGAGAGTGAGTGGGTTAAGGCGTAGGATGGTCTTTAAGCGGCAAGTGGGTGTCTGAGAGGAACACATTTTAAATGGGGTAAGTTGCTCGAAAGAGAGCTTATCCCCCTAAACGTCTAGTTATTCTTCTTAGTTGTAGTTTACTCACCTAATTTGTGGTTGTGTATTATTTTCTTGTGTAAATATTTCAGAAAGCATGAGTGTTAACGGTAGCAACGGTAGTTAGGTGGGCCACCAGGATGACATCGATAATCTCAACGATGTCCAAGAGTCCAACATCAATGACCCTCATCTCATGGGAGGTGTTGGAGCCATCCGTTTAACCCCAGCTAAGGGAAACACAGTATTCCACATAACGAGCACCATGTTGCAACTCTTGCAACTAAAGGGACTTTTCAGCGGACTGGCTCATGAGGATCCTCACGAGCATCTTCAAAACATTGTAGATGTGTGCAGACCGTTCTCATTCAAAAACATCTCCCAAGAGTTGGTCCGATTGAGGCTATTCCTTTTCTCATTGATGGGAGAGGTGTTCAAATGGCTAGCCGAGTTACTGCGAGAATCCATCACTTCTTGGGAGGAATTGGTAACCGCATTTCAAGTGCAATGTTTCCCTCTCTCGAAGATGATGTCACTTAGGGATAGCATCCAGAGCTTTAAGCGTCTGGAAGGAGTGCATCTGCACGAGACATGGCTGCGGTTCAAAAAGTTGGTGCTACAATGCCCAACCCATGGTTTACCTGATAACGTTCTACTTCAGTACTTCTACCTGGGCGTGGACTCGGTAAACAAAGGTGTCATCGACCAACTCTCAGCGGGAGGCTTAATGTAGTAGCTGTATGCATTAGCTGCCCAGCTTTTAGATGGCATGACAACCATCAACAGAGCATGGTACACTCGTGAGGACCAAGTCTCCCCTCTCACCTTCAAGCTATCCAAGGAGCAGATTGAAAAAGACAATGAGAGAGACCAGAACATGGCCAAAATCATGACGCAACTTGATATTTTATCCAAAAATTTCATGGGGGCTGGTGCCCGTGGTGTCAACGTTGTGGGGGTTGGGTGAGCTAATCCTGAGGAGATGAAGTTTGAAGCCTTATATAACGAGGAGGTAAATTTTCTAGCCAACAAAGGCGGTGGCTAGCGCTCAAATTACCCAAGGCAGGGTGGTAACCAAGGTTGGGATAGAGACGAAGGCTGGAAGGACCGAGATCGTGAATGGAGGGACCGTAATCCGAATTGGAAATATGGGGAGAAGGATAGATATGTGCCTCCCCTTGAGCGCTAGAAACCCAAGGATTTGGAAGGAGGTAGGTCTGAGAATATGTTCTCACGTATCCTCAACAAAGTTGAAGGGTCAGACAAAATACTAAAAGGCATGAAAGAAGATGTATCTACCCTTAGCTAGACAATCACCTCCCATTTAGTTTCAATCAAGCAGTTAGAAACTCAGATGGGGCATATCTCGTCTCACCTAAATCAGAGACAACAAAGGGGTTTGCCGAGTGATACTATGGCTAACCCCAAGAATGAGGTTTGAAGGTGGACTTGCGTCGTGCCACGATGTTAACTAAGGCGTTGTTTGGGAGTCAACCCAAAAACCTTTATTGCTTTGATAAAATAATGGTGTGTTGACTGTGCATATAGAAGTGTTGCGAGTGAACGAAAAATGCAAATTGGCGAGAAACAGGTGTAATCAGCGAATCGCCAAACGGTTCGGTTACTCCGACCTAGACCGTCGATTGGACTCCCACACAACATGGATGTTTTATAAACTTCGGCGGGGCAAATGACTATTTGGCGTTATGGCGAATAGATCAGCGATCGGGACTAATGTTGCCAAACGGGTGAAAAATGGACGGTTTTGCAAGACAAATGTTTAAAAGTTTCAACTTCATTCTCTTTCCCTCAATTTTTGTCTTCCCAAACTCACACCCGCACACTAGCTCCTATATTTTTGCATTTCTAGAGTATTTTTAGTGTCGAATTGTGCTACGAGTTGGATCACATTGCTTCCTAGCATCTCAATATCCATTTGATCGGCATAAAATGTTGGTACATTAAACTCCGCGTTCCTTTCCTCGAAAGTTCTACTCAAATGAAATGGCATTACTTTGATGATATGTGCTGGGCCTATCTGGTAGGATTAGAATATTTGTTTACCTGTTAGGTTCACAAATTTTGTTCGTACTAAGTTCAATAGTTAATTCCTGAAAGTTGTTCTTTAATTTGGATGAAAATCATGGGTTGTGCATGATTGTCGCTAGGTTTAAGCCTAATTTGAGTTGTGCATGCCTTAATTTTGTTTTCGGGGGTTGCAGAGTTGGATTCAAGAAGATGGGTTGAAACTAGGCACGTGAGCCATTTGGGGAGTTAAGTCGAGCTCGCCAAAATGCTCGGCGGTTCTCCTAACATCCTCATTTCACCGTTATTTTAATGCCATATGTAATGTTTAGTTCTGTAACTTTCGGCGAGAAGCCTTTGATCGACAAAAGCATTCGATGACTAGCCAAAAGACCTCCTGTACACCCTTTGTCTGCACCCTTGTATTCTCTGTGCACTGCACTCGACGAACCGCCGAAGTAGTTGTGCGCTTCACCAACTGGTTTAGTGAAGTGGTTTTGCACTTGAATTGCCTTGCTTTTGTCTAAATACTTTCTAACTTTTTCTCGAAGCTTTGCAGAAATGGATAAACCGAAAGTAGCTAAAAGAGATATGCCACCCCGACAAACAAGAGCGAAAAATTTCACGAAAATACAAAGGCAACAAATCCTCCCATAATGGATAATGAGGACAAGAAGCCAAGTGCCAGCAAGAGAAAAAATCCTCGAGACCCCACTATTTCCTCATGGAGACGTGGATTCTTCACAGCTATCCACTCCTTTCTGGTGGCTCTTGACTTGAAGAAGCTCCAGGGGCCATTATCAAGTTCCAACATCGGGCACTGATGCCCAGACAGATGGAGTGACTGTGTAGAAAAGATTTTTCTCGACCTCCCTCTTTGTCCTTGTCTATTCTAAAGTCTGGATATTCTGTTATTTTCATTTGAGGAAAAATGGTTTTTTTTATGGTGGGGTGAGGCCCACACCTTTTTTGTGCTACTTTTGTTCATGTTTTGTGTATATATTTGGGCAGTTCTATTTCAAATTGTTTTAATACTGCTTTTCTGTGGATGTTTAAGCTTGAGGCTCCTTTTATTTTAAATTGCAAAATGATTTGGACCCTTCCGAATTTTTTTGAATTTTTCTCACATTTTCACCACCCTTTATATGCTGTTGAATGTGGTTGTTCCTTGGCAAATTTTGAGTCTCGGTTTCGATCAATACCGATGACTTGAATAGTGCCTACAATCGAACGAACATGAATGTATGGCTACAATGAGGCCAAATGAAATTACATAGACAATATGTGAACTCTTTGCATCTCGTTGTGATTAGCCATTTCTCAAATCGATTCTCTTGTGATGACCGTTGCACACTAGAAAAATTGTGGAGTATTGTTTCACTTATAGTGTCAATGCCTAGTGTGATGAGCTTACCTGTGAACTATGCATGATAAATCCTAGAATTTGCCCCGTTGCTCCAATCAACTAAGTGATACTATCTCTTGATATGGTCTTAGGCAACTTCTACGAGTGTGAACCAATTTGACATATACCTCTTTTGTGACCTACCTTGTGAGCATGTGATTCTCTCTTGAACACCCTTTGAGCCTTTCCCTTTTCTTTGGAAGAAACTTGATGAAAGCAATGACCTTTCTTTATCTATCACCCGTAATCCTCATGAAGTTGTGGTTAGTTGAATAGGCAACTTAGGCCAAAAGCCTAAGTTAGGGGTGTGTTGAAAAGATAGGGGAAAATCAAGAAGTGCAAGGAAAGTATCCTCTTACCCATGGTTTTGAGAAAAATGGAACCCCTCCATATATATATAAAAAAAATGAAAAAGAAAGTTGTGGAATAAAGTACAAAACAAATGGGGTCTCCAAACAATTCACGGGAAGTAAATAATAGGATGACTTATGAGCACTAAAGAGAATAATAAACAAAAAGGAAAGGAAGTGTTGTGAGCACCACATTTCATGAGGATAAAAGTTACTGAGCCTAAATGACCATACATTTACACTCAGCCCCGTTACAAGCCTTGTTAAGACCTTTCTGATCTTGAGAAAGTCGAAATAAATGTTGATTAGAAATTACAGGCAAACCTATGGGTGAAATTATGCATTATGTTCTTCTTTATGAGTGTGAGTGTTGCATCTGATTCAAATGCTTTAAACTGTGAAGCCATTGTGTGAATATGTAATAATTCTTTGTGTGAGGGCATTTGAACACTATAGTTGAGCTTGAACTTGCATTTGAAGCAAGTATTGTGAGCATGAGATTCGTTGATATTGGTGAGTCACAACTTGAATCTTTGAGTACACATTTGATCTTTGCATAAGTAAATTGAGTCTTGTTGTGTGCATTCATGATTGAGTTTTGTGTAGCACTGTTCGAGACACCCTTTTGAACGACTGAACTTGAGTTTGCTTGAGGACAAGCAAAAGTTTAAGCTGGGGTGTTGATGAGTCCATAAATTGGACTCATTTAGGGTTATATTTTAATAGAAATTGTGTCCTCAAATGCTTATTTTATTTCAATATCTAATGAAAACCCTTAAGTTTCAGGTATTTGAAGTGTGAAGGAAAGTATGGACACTATGTTGCAAAAAGGAACAGAAAGGCTGAAAAGAATGAAGAAATGAAGGCCGAAGGATCGCCGAGTCCACTTGGCGAGTCGCCGAAGGGTCTTACTTCGCCTTTTGTTCCAGTGTGCTAAGCCTTGAAGGAAAGGATCAAGTCGGCGGAAAAAGGGAGCAGTCGGCGCATTGCCAAGAAGTTTCGTGAAGCAGTACTATGTTGCCCAATGACCCAGAGCACGACGATACTGAAGGCCGGTGCAAGACGACGATGAACTACACCAAAGGGTGAATCGTCTAGTTCATCGGCGATTCCGACT
>NW_006239508.1:222075-242573 GCF_000226075.1 Solanum tuberosum | reverse complement strand
TGTTTTCGGCTTGCTCGAGAGCGAGGTCGTAAAACTAAGACCACTAGATTGATGGCCAGTGTGAGTGTGTCGACATGAGGTTCAGCTCGAGAGAGTAAATCCTAGTCCCATGTCCACACACTCAGCACGAGAGAGTGAGTGGGTTAAGGCATAGGCTGGTCTTCATGCGGCAAGTGGGTGTCCGAGAGGAAAACATTTGAAACGGGGTAAGTTGCTCGAGAGAGAGCTTATCCCCCTTAAAGTCTAGCCTAGTCACAACTACTCTATGAATCTTCTATCGAAAGCATGTACCCAATAATCTAGCTTAACCCGTATTCCCATCACATCCTAAGGATCCCCTCTCATTACTTAGAAACCCTTATTTATTTTGTTGTTTTTACCTTACTAGTGACAAAACCCTCCATTGTTAATTGACACTCTTGTGTCCCTCTTTAATTTACATTGTTTTTACTCGTTAATGTCTTTAGCTACGACTAGTTAGAACTAAATTTTATTTTTCTATTAATTCTCAAAACCACTCTCTTGGGAACGATCCCAACCCTTGGTTGGGTTACTAAACTATTGTATGATTGTAGACACTTGCATCGGAAGTTGTGTCTTGATTACACAAACATCAGTGATCGCCTAACCGATTGGGTGAGTAGCCGAATGGCTATGATCTTGCCTAATGTTCCAGTGTGCCAAGCCCTGAAGGAGAAAATCAATTTGGCGATTGAATGGAGCAGTCGGCGTATCACCTAACGGTTCCGCGATGCAGTGTTAGATCGCCCAAAGTTACAGAACGTGAGGATGTTGAAGGCCAAAGTAAAAAGGCGATTGAATTGACCAAAGGGAGGATCGCCGATCCAACTTACTGTGCCGATTTGTCCTTTGCAGCATATTTTTGGCTACTATAAATACAATTTCAAACATTATTTTAATTATCTATCTATCTTTGACATAATCAGTTTTTCATAATATAGAATTTTCTTATCATTTTTAGGAAGAACTCTGAGTATTGAGATAATATTTTTCCTTAACTTTGAAGAATTGAAGTTTTTCATTTTTGAGAAATTGGAAGTGGGTCCTTTTAGATTCTTCAATTTGGACATTTGTAAAGAGGAAATTAATGGTACTCAGTTGATGGAAACACAATTTGGTAACGATTTCTATCTTTTTATGATTTCTAGCTAAAAACCCAATTCTTAGGGTGTGATTATGTGATTGTGGATTGATTTAGCTTATGGGTATTGTTAATTGATAGTATAAATGTTATTTAAAGGTGATTTCAATCGGTAATTGTGGGTTAATTTAAAGGGTTGTAGTTGCAAATGCAATTCTAACCTTTTGTGTTTTTTGGCTTTGCTTCGAGAGAGAGGTTTTAAAACTAAGATTAGTGATTTGATGGTCTGTGGGTATTGTGTTGTCATGGGTTCAGCTCGAGAGAGTGAATCCTAAACCCTTTTCCACACATTTAGCTTGAGAGAGTGAATGGACTAAAATGTAGGATGTTCTTAATTGCTGCTTATTGATGTTCTAGAGAAACCAATTTGTTTCGGGTTAAATTGTTCGAGAGAAAGTTTATCCCCACTAAAGTCTAGCTTATTCACTGATTTACAACTATTTATTATCAGTTGCAATTACCCATTTGTCAACCTTAGCCTATAATCTAATCAAATCCCAAGAACATGTCTCATTACTTGTTAATTAGTGTCACCCTAAATTTGAACTATGCTTTTATTCGTAAATGTCTTTACCTATGATTGACTTGAACATTATTTGTACTTGGCTCTTGAATCTTAAGTACGTACCACTCCCTGTGGGATTCGACCCCAACTAACTTAGTTTGGTTATATTACTGACAAACAATCGTTGGCACTTAGAATTGGAAGAAGTGTCCTGATACGTGAAATCAGTAGTATGTCAGTCCAAGAGTACGGACTGAAGTTCTCCCAACTCTCCAGGTATGCTCCACATATGGTTGCAGATTCAAGGGAACAGATGAATAAGTTTTTGTATGGGGTATTTGATTTAGGGAAAATGGAGTGCCGAATTGCTATGTTGCTGGAAAATATGAATATCTCTAGGCTTATGACTCATGCTCAACAGGTTGAGAGAGACAAGCTTAGGGAACATGATAAGGACAATAAGAAGTCTAGGACATGTAACTATGAGTACTCTCAGAAGAAATCAGGTGGTGGGAATCACTAGCAGTTTCAGCAGAAATCCATCGCTCTAGCACCTTCATCAGCTAGTGCTCCATCCCCTAGGTTTCGAAAGGATAAAAAAGGTAGGGAATCAGGTACTAAGTCTTAAGGGTGTGTTTCATGTACTAGAAGCTACCCAACTTGTCCTCAGTGTGGTAAGAACCATCCGGACGAGTATCTTGCAGGAAAGGAAGGTTGTTTTGGGTGTGGTCAGACTGGTCACAAGTTGAGAGGTTGTTCTTCTCCTAAACAGGATCAAGGAGCTAATAATGGTAGAGCTCAGTCCACAACTTCAACAGCACCAACAGATCGCCTAACCCAATAGATTAATGCATCTGTTACAGGTGGCGGTTAGTGCCAGAACAGGTTGTATGCTCTTTAGACTCGCCAGGATTAAAAAGATTCTCCTGATGTAGTTACTGGTACGTTACGAGTCTTTCACTTAGATGTTTATGCTTTGTTAGATCCAAGGGTTACTCTTTCCTTTGTAACTCCATATATAGCAGTAAACTTCGATGTCAGTCCAATAACTCTTTCTAAACCGTTCTAAGTCTCTACTCTAGTCAGTGACCCAGTTATAGCTAGACGGGTATACAGAAATTTCCATGTCACAGTTTCTCAGAAAGTCACCTCTACAGATCTTATAGAGTTAAAAATTGTAGACTTTTATGTCATTCTAGGAATGGATTGGTTACATTCCTGTTATGCCTCGGTTGATTGTAGAACTAGGATCGTTCATTTTTAGTTTCCAAATGAGCTAATTTTAGAATGGATGGGTAGTAGCTCAGTGCCTATGGGTCTATTTATTTCTTACCTCAAGGCCAGAAAAATGATCTCTAAGGGTTGTATCTATCTTGTAGTTCAGGTTAAGGATTCAAGCTTTGAAACCCCAACTCTTGAGTCAGTTCTAGTACTTAATGAGTTTTCAGAAGTATTTCAAGAATATTTTCCCGGAGTTTCTCCCGAAAGGGATCGACTTTGGAATTGATCTCCTTTAAGGTACCCAGCCTATTTCTATTCCTCCTTACAGAATAGCTCCCGCTGAGTTTAAGGAATTGAAAAATCAGTTGAAAGTCCTCATAGATAAGGGTTTCATCATATCTAGTATTTCTCCATAGGGTGCACCTGTGTTGTTCGTGAAAAAGAAAGATGGTTCTCTCAGGATGTGCATTGACTATCGACAGTTGAACAAAGTCACAATCAAGAATAAGTACCCTATCCCCATGATTGATGACTTATTTGACCAACTTCAGGGTGCTAGTCATTTTTCGAAGATAGACCTCATATTCGTCTATCATCAACTCATAGTCAGAGATAGTGGCATTCCGAAAATAGCCTTCACAACTCGGTATGGTCATTATGAATTTTTAGTTATGTCATTTGGACTAACCAATTCTCCTGCAGCTTTCATGGATTTGATGAATAGGGTGTTCAAACAATATTTAGACTTGTTCTTTATCGTCTTTATTGATGCTATCCTCATTTACTCTAGGAATGAGAAAGAACATGCGACTCATTTGAGGGTTATCCTGCAAAATCTCAAAGATTGCCAGTTATTCACTAAGTTAAGCAAATGTGAGTTTTGGTTCAATCAGTTTCTTTCCTTGGGCATATTGTGTCTAGCGAAGGCATCCGAATGGATTCACAGAAAATAGAGGCAGTGAAGCAATGATCTAGACCTACCTCTCCTACAAATATCAAAAGTTACTCGCGTTTGGCTGGTTATTACAGAAGGTTTGTGGAAGGATTTACATCCATAGCTTCTCCATTGACTATGTCAACTCAAAAAAAGGTAAAGTTTCATTGGTTAGATGAGTATGCGAAGTGTTTCTCAGAACTGAAAACTAGGTTGACTACAACTTCTATTTTGACTCTACAAGAGGGTTTAGACGGGTATGTTATCTATTGTGATGCATCCAGAGTCGGCCTAGGTTGTGTGTTGATGCAGCGAGGTGAGGTTATATCTTATGCTTCTAGACAACTTAAGGTTCATGAGACGAACTATCCGACTCATGACCTCAAGCTTGTAGCAGTGGTTTTTTCTCTTAAGATTTGGAGACATTACTTGTATAGTGTTCACGTAGATGTGTTCACAGACCATATGAGCCTTCAGTATGTGTTCTCCCAGAAAGAGTTGAATCTTCGCCAGATGAGATGGCTTGGGTTCCTCAAAGACTATTATATGAATGTGCTTTATCATCCTGGTAAGGCCAATGTAGTAGAAGATGCTCTTAGCAAACTATCTATGGGTAGTGTAGTGCATGTTGAGGAAGAAAAGAAAGAAATAGCGAAAGAAGTTCACAGGCTTGCTCGCTTAGGAGTTCGCCTTATGAGCATATCATATGGTGTGTAACAGTTCAGAATGGTTCAGAGTCTTCATTGGTAGCTGAGGTTAAGGAAAAACAATAGAGCGATCCTATATTACTTCAACTAAAGGGTGCAGTTCATTAGCAGAGAGTTGCGGTTTTCTCCCGAGGGGGAGATGGTGTGCTTCGATATAAGGGTCATTTATGTGTTCCTAAGGTGTGTGAGTTGAGACAGCAGATTATTGCAGAAGCCCATAACTCTAGGTATTCTTGAATCCAGGTGCCACCAAGATGTACCGTGAACTGCGGGAAGTCTTTTGGTGGAATGGTATGAAAAGAGATATAGCAGATTTTGTGGCTAAGTGCCCAAATTGTCAGCAAGTGAAGGTAGAACATCAGAAACCAGGAGGTATGACTCTAGAAATCAACATTCCTACATGGAAGTGGAAAGTGATCAACATGAACTTCATTATAGGTTTACCTCATTACTCACAGACAACATGAGTCCATTTGGGTGATAGTTGACTGAGTTACTAAGTTTGCTCATTTCTTGGCTGTTAAGACCACAGATTTGGCAGAGGACTACGCCAAGCTTTATATTAATGATATAGTCAGGTTGCATGGGGTTCCTTTGTCTATCATCTGAGATAGAGGTCCTCAGTTTACCTCTCATATCTGGAAGTCATTTCAGAAAGGCCTTGGTGATCAGCTGTCCTCATCCATCCTAGTTAGCAGTTCCAGCTCCGTATCAAGGTCACTATCATCAATATCGATCTCATCAAGAAGAAAACCTTTAGGCTTCTTATCATCTTAGCATAAAGTTTCATCCACAGAAGGATGGTCAGGCAGAGTGTACCATTCAAACCTTAGAGGACATGTTGAGAGCTTATGTGATTGACTTCAAGGGTAGTTGGGATGATCACCTTCCTCTTATAGAGTTAGCCTACAATAATAGCTACAATTCCAGCATCCAGATGACCCCTTATGAGGCATTATATTGGCATAGATGTATATTTCCAATGTGAGTTTGAAGTAGGTAAAGCAGCCTTGATAGGGCTAGATTTGGTTCATGATGCTATGGAAAAAGTTCAGCTCATCAGAGATAGACTTAAGACAGCCAAGAGTCGCCAAAAGTCCTATGTAGATGTAAGGAGAAGGGACTTGGAATTCCAAATCGATGATTGAGTCTTCCTGAAAGTGTCACCTATGAAGGGGGTGATGAGATTTGGCAAGAAAGGGAAGATCAGTCCTAGATATGTATGCCCTTACAAGATCTTGAAAAGGGTTGGTAAAGTGGCTTACGAGTTTAGAGTTGCCAGCAGAACTAGCAGCAATCCATCCGGTCTTTCACATTTCGTTGTTGAAGAAGTGTGTGGGCCGGGTGATCCAACATCCATAGTATCTTTAGAGGTGTGGCTGTGAAAGCTAGTCTCACCTATAAGGATGTGCCAGTTGAGATTCTTGATCGTCATGTTTGAAGGTTGAGAAACAAAGAAGTCGCTTCAGTTAAAGTTTTGTGGAGGAGTCAGTCAGTGGAGAGAGCTACTTGGGAAGCAGAAGCAGCCATGAAGGCCAAGTATCCTCATTTCTTTCCTTCCGATTCCACTTCAGCTTGAGGTAATAGTTCCTCTCCAGTCTTTAAGTTAATCATGCGCCAATTCCGTCTTAGTATCTTGTTCCTTCAGTTATACTTGCATTTTCAACGTATTTGCATGTTCTTGGAACTTAGTTCAGTCCGAAATTAATTTCCAGTATCTAGTGGTAGGGTTGTAGCTCTTTCCCTTCATATTCGACTAGTTTAGTCTTCATTCGAGGATGAATGTTCCCAAGGGGGAGATAATGTAACACCCCATACACTAGAAAGACCAACTAGCAGGCTTTTGAGAAGTTATAGGTTCCATCGACGGGGGCCACCCACGAACCGTAGGTGGGGTCTGTGGTTGGCCACCTGCAACCCACCCAGAACCCCCCTGAAAACTAAGCTAAGTGTTGACCTATGCTTGGACCTACGGACTATAGGTAGGACCACGGTCCATGGATCATGGTCTGCAGATCTCATTCTCTGAAGCCGAACGACGGCTGACCAGTACGGACTGTAGGTGGGACTACAGTTCGTGGACCAGGTCCATGGACAGAGTCCGTGGTTCAAATTCCCCAGAACTACAGAAAAATCCATCTAAGTCCAGAACCACGCCAGGACATACGGACCGTAGGTGGGACCACAGTCGTAGATTAGGTCCGTGGTTTGGACTCCCCAAAATCCATTTTCTGAAGTCAATCGACGACTGACCAGGACGGACCGTAGGTGGGACCATGGTCTGTGGACCAAGTCCGTCGTTGGCCCCGACAACTTTTAAGTGAAGGGTCGTTTGGTCTTTTACCTATGCGTTGGACCCCTAAATTACGTCATTTAACCCCTAAACTATATGGTTTTGGTCAGTTTTACCCTAGTAACTAAATTAGAACTTACCCTAGTAAACTCATTCTCCAAAAATTTATCAAGTTGAACGAAAAGAAAGAGAAAAAGTCGACCAAGGCCTAGTCCAAGAATGCAACAAGGTTTCGTCTGTTCCAACCCCGAAATCGAGAGATATCTTCGTGATATTCGTCACCAGGTATGTGGGATTTCACTAGTGGGTTCCTTTAACCCATTAGGTCCCTAGAATTCAGTCAGATTTTTTATTCTCTACATCATGCTAAGACCTAGCGTTTCTAGAATTTCAGATTTATGTTGTGATTCAACTATTAGACTAATCAAAATCAGATTATCATTTTTTTTGTGGAATTATTGCTAAATTTTGTCTTGAAACTCAGAAACCTAGTTGTGTAGATTCGTTTAGTTCATGAATTACACTTGCTAGGTCAGTTTATTCAGTTATATATGCCCTTGTTAAGAATGTCGATTTCTAGAACAACCATTTTCATCGGACCAATCATGATAGGACTTATCATCACCACCCTAGACCTCTTCCATTCTCTAACCATCACCTTCTTGAGTTTTGACTCTTCTATTTGTTGGGAAAACACCATAAGGCATGAGATATCCATATCATCAACAAGCATTGCCATACAACATTCTTCTTCTACCAAATTGGACACCCCCGTCATAAACCTATTCATCAAATCCCTTGGACTAGCTACCAAGCTTGGAGCATACTTAGACAAAAGGGTGAATTTCAAAGAGTACTCCTTAACACTCATACTACTTTTCTTGAGGTTGATGAATTCTCCCAATTTGGCTTCCCTCAACTCCCGGGGAAAGAACCTACCAAGAAATTATGACTTAAAAGATTCCCACTCTATAGGTCCCGCTCCCATTGGCCTACTGTCTTTCCATTGCTCATACCAAATTTGGTCAACGTCCTTCAATTGATAAGCGGCTAGTTTCTCTTTCTCAATAGACGACACCTTCATGATTGCTAGCACCTTATAAACCTCCTCTGGAGTACTTGACCCCGAAGGGGTCTCATACAAGCCCTTAGCATAATCATAACATAAGATTAATAGGAAATACGGGAAAATTTAAAACTTTTAAAATCGAAGTCATATTTCATAAAAGCAACAAGAGGAAGTCTTACTAAAAATGGTCTCAAACGATCTATTTAAACTCATGAATAAAAGTCTTTGGGACTCATCCCATACAAAGTCTAAAAACATAATGAAATGACATAAAGGTAAAGTGGATGTTATCCTCGAAGCTATGAGGACTCACAAAGATCTTCAATCTAGATCCTTAAAACCTAGCCTTCAAAGCAACTCAAATCTCCAAGACCCTACATTTCGTTAGAATGAAGGCAATATGCATTAGTACAAAATGTACCAAGTATGAAATCTAGCACAACATCATAAGATCATCTCAAATGGTTAGTCAACATAAGACATAAGCATAAGAGATAATAACATATTCATAGCATAATCATCATAGTCACATCATGGTCTCCAACATAAGCATCATATAAACATAAGTCAACATAAGACACAGTTAATGAGCATAGTTGATAAGTCATAATCATGTAAGTATAATTGACCCTTGGTCACCCATACCATATTAACACCAATCTCAAGTAACCTTAAAAGCATGCATGGGCAAAAGAAAGAATATCATCCCATAATACTACCCAAGAAAAGTACCCTTTTTTGGTCATCTTAATCATAGTCTATATGCATGGTTAAGCCTTAAGCTTCTTTCCATAAGGGTACTATACTTCTAAGGAACCTCAAGACACACTTGTGCAATTTTATGAAAGGCATCCCATACTACCCTTCACACTAAGCATAGCCTTGAAGTCATCTTAGTCATATTCACCCTCTTTTGGTCTTACTTAATAGCTTACTTCATAAGGACAAAGGAATTACCACCTTAGTCAATCATATCTTGAAAGGAAACTATCGAAACAAATGAAGTTGAGTCATACTATATGTGGGAACCCTTCATATCAAGCCTTAGGTCATACTTGTGCAATGTATGGATAGCATCCCATACTACTACCTACACTAAGTACTCATTTAGGGTATCATGAATATTCACTAGTTGGGGACTGATCCCTCTAGTCTATTTACCTCTTGAAGGCCACCAAGGAATAACCCCATAAATAGGCTAGACCATACTATAATCTTACTAACATAACTACGTTAATCTAAGGTAACTACATTGGAAAACACACTACCATGCAAGTCCAAGCTATTCTAAGAAGGGTATAAGTGTCATATCCTAGCTACCATGAAATAGTCCTAAACCAACTAAGTCATGCTACCCTTACAAGTGTACTAGATTAGAAATGCAAGCTATCCATAGGGGAGTATGATTCTCAAACCTAAGCTATCCTTAGGAGAATATGAGTCCTCAATCCCAAGCTACCATGAGTAACCTAACTCAAGCTATCCTTGAAATGCATCTTCCAATGCATGTCAAGCTACCCTTAGGAGAGTATGGATCCTCAATACTAAGCTACCCTTAAGAGTGTATAAATCCTCTATCCGAAAGCTACCATGAAATGCTCTTGGACAAACCTAGTCATTCTTCCGTGAAAGCATCCTACCAATACTAGTTCAAGTTACCCATATGAGAGTATAAATCCTCAATACTAGCTTACCATGACTAACTCATGCTTCCCTTGACATGAATCCTACAATGCTAAGCCAAGCTATCCTTAGGAGAGTGTAAATCCTCCATCCCAGGCTATCCTATCTTGGTCTTATCTTACCAAGTCAAGCTACACAAGAAGGGATCATATATCACAACTTCAAGATACTATAATCTAACATGCTTTGATTTATTTTAGGTTATTAAGTCAATCTAGAATCCTTCTATGTGAGAGAACTTGAATCCCCTAGCATATTCATGTCTAGGTGTATAAGAGAAAGATAATACACCACAAGATCACATCACCCCCGAAACCCTAACAATGATGGATACAAGCCCTACTTTCACGCTTAACTTCATTTTATCATGATATATGTCTAAATTAGAAGCTATTCAATAACATTGTTCATTAGAAGGTGATTCTAGTCATACTTGATCATAAAGGTTCAATTCTAACTTTACAAGTCAATATCCTTGCTATTCAATAAAGTATAGTTCAATTCATGATTATATGATCCTAACTATGATCAATTAGTATTCAAGACATTGATTTAGGGATATCACTTTTGAACCTTTAACTTTGTCTCTAATGGCATAAACCCACCAAAGATCACATTCATCAATTTAAATTAGGGTTTATCATATAAATCATATGAAATCATCATAATATCACTAAACAAAACTAAATCAGTCATAATTGGATGTTATCAACTAGATTGGAATCACATCCAAACCCTACCCACAATGCAAGCACAACCCTAGCTAGAATGGGGTTTTTTTATTTCACAAGTGGGGTAAACTATGAGGGCTCTATGGGTGGAATAACCCATAGATTATTAAGCTTCACATACCTTCAATCAAAACACTAAAAAATCTTAAATCAATGATGAATTCGACCTAGTTGGTGCCCCTCTTCTTCTTCTTCTTCTTCTATTCTATAGAGATGATTTTTGGAAAGAGTTTTGGGGTCTTTATATGAATGAGTTAAAGTGATTAGTTTAGGGTCTATTAAATATTTATAGGAGGTTAATTAACTAACTAATCACCCCAACTAACCCCTAAACTAATTACTAAACTAACCCTCAATCCTCACTTAAAACTAAATTACCAAAACCTGGTAGCATTCACGAATCCCCATCCACGGACCATGGATGGGTTGAATGAACGTGGTTTGGACCCGAGGCTCATATGTTGCAGGCCAAATCTGGCCTGACCTACGCCCATGACCTACGGAGCATAGGGTGATCTACTGTACGTGAATGGCCAACCGTGGTTCACCATTTTTGACAGCTTTTGGGGACTGTTTTGGGGTCCTCCTCAAGGACCCTTCAGGTGGTCCTTGGGGAGTCATACCCGGACGTTTAACCCCTAAACATGTCATTCTAAGTACGGGAGTCATTTCTATGAGTTTTAACCCTCATACAACACTCCAAAACTCTACTACAAGACTCTACAACACAATAGTTTCCGGGCTGTTACATGATCCCACACTTGGGAACATTCATCCTCGAATGACACTTTAAATACTTTTGAAAGTCTAAACTATAACTTAGCAGCCCATTATGCATTCACTACATCTAATGCACGTAATCAAGGAGGAAACTTAAACTCCACAAACTAGGCATGCTCAAAATCAACTCATGAAGCCTACATGCCATTCTGTTCAAGGCACTACCTCATGAGACAAACCAAGCATATTAATCATTTCTAACAAGACCTAAGCATTTTCAAGAACATGCATATAAGGAAATCATGGCAACACATAAGGCACACAATAACCCTACACAAACTTTTCTAAACCTCATGCATACTAAAAACAACTTCAAATCCAACATAACAAATCACAAAAGACAAGAAATCTGGAAATTTTACTAAAGCATAAAACACATACCGGAAGGGACATGAGGAGATCACTCTTGATCTTCTCTAGATTAGAGAGCATAAAACCCATTCTTCTTTTAAGGCTCCACTTCCCCACTACTAGAGGCAAGTTGCTAGCCTTCTGTTATAGTAACCTTAGTCTTAGGGCAATCTTTCATCATGTGGCCACTCTAACCACAACTAAAGCAACCCTCTCTAAAGGCCAAACACCTACCCTCATGCCTCTTACCTCACCTAGCACTAGAGGGCCATAGGGACTCATTACTTAACCCTTGTGGCCTAAGGGTAGACACCCTCTCATCCTTATGCTTAGGAGCATTAGGAAAACCTTGTCCGAAAAACTTTTGTCGATTTCTAGAACGACCATTTCCATTGGACACATCATGAAAGGACTTATCATAATCCACCCTAGACCTCTTCCTTTCTCTAGACCTCTCCCTCTTGAGTTTTAACTCTTCTATTTGTTGGGCAAACACCATAAGGTGTGAGATATCCATATCATCAACAAGCATTTCCATACAACATTCTTATTCTACCAAATCGGACACCCCCGTCATAAACCTATTCATCAAATCCCTTGGACTACCTACCAATCTTGAAGCATATTTAGATATAACGGTGAATTTCAAAGAGTACTCCTTTACACTAATACTACCTTGCTTGAGGTTGATGAATTCTCCCAATTTGGCTTCCCTCAATTCCCGGGGAAAGAACCTATCTAGAAATCCCGACTTAAAAGCTTCCTACTCTATAGGTCACGCTCCTATCGACCTACTATCTTTCCATTGCTCATACCAAATTTGGGCAGCTTCCTTCAATTGATAGGCAGTTAGATCCCAACTTTCGCTTTCTCAATATAAGACACCCCCATGATTTCTAGCACCATAGAAACCTCCTCTGGAGTACTTGACCCCGAAGGGGTCTCTTACAAGCCCTTAACATAATCATAACATAATATAAATAGGAAATACGAGAAAATTTAAAACTTTTACAATCGAAGTCATATTTCATAAAATCAACAATCGGAAGTCTTACTAAAAACTTTGTCGCAAACCGTGCATTTAAACTTATGAATAAAAGTCTTTGGGATGAAGGCCATACAAAGTCTAAAAACATAATGAAATGACATAAAGGTACAGTGGATGTTGTCCTCGAAGCTATGAGGACTCACCAACATCTTCAAATCTTCTAGATCCTTGAAACCTAGCCTCCAAAGCAACTCAAATCTCCAACACCCTACATTTCATTAGAATGTAGGCAATATGCGTTAGTACAAAATGTACCAAGTATGAAATCTAGCACAACATCATAAGATCATCTCAAATGGTTAGTCAACATAAGACATAAGCATAAAAGATAATAACCTATTCATAGCAAAATCATCATAGTCACAACATGGTCTCTAAGAATCATATAAATATAAGTCAACATAAGATATAGTTAATGAGATAGGAGATAAGTCATAATCATGTAAGCATAATTAACCTTTGGTCACCCATACCATATTAGTACCATTCTCAAGTAACCTTAAAAGCATACATGTGCAAAGCAAGAATAGCATCCCATAATACTACCCAAGACAAGTACCCCTTTTTGGTCATCTAAATCATAGTCTAAATGCATGGTTAAGTCTTAAGCTTCTTTCCATAAGGGTACTATACTTCTAAGGAACCTCAAGACACACTTGTGCAATGCATGAAAGGCATCCCATACTACCCTTCACACTAAGCATCGCCTTGAAGTCATCTTAGTCATATTCGCCCTCCTTTGGTCTTACTTAATAGCTTACTTCATAAGGACAAAGGAATTGCCACCTTAGTCAATCATATCTTGGAAGGCAACAATGGCAACAACACAAGAGAAATCATACTTTGTGTTGGAACCTTTCCTACCGCCTTAAGTCATATTTGTGCAATGTATGGATAGCATCCCATACTACTACCCACACTAAGTACTCATTTAGAATATCATGAATGTTCACTAGTTGGGGACTAATCACTCTAGTCTATTTACCTCTTCAAGGCTACCAAGGAATAACCCCCAAAATAGGCTAGACCATGCTATAATATTACTAACATAACCAGGTTAAGCTAAGCTAACTACCTTGGAAGACACACTACCATGCAAGTCCAAGTTATTCTAAGAAAGGTACAAGTGTCCTATCCTAGCTACCATTAAATAGTCCTCAACCAACTAAGTCATTCTACCCTTACAAGTGTACTAGATTACAAATGCAAGCTATCCACAGGGGAGTATGATTCTCAACCCTAAGCTATCCTTAGGAGAGTAGGAGTCCTCAATCCCAAGCTACCATGACTAACCTAACTCAAGCTCTCCTTGAAATGCATCTTACAATGCAAGTCAAGCTACCCTTAGGATAGTATGGATCCTCAATACTAAGCTACCCTTAGGACAGTATAAATCCTCTATCCCAAATCTACCATGAAATGGTCTTGGCCAAACCAAGTCATGTTTCCATGAAAACATCCTAACAATGCTAGTTCAAGCTACCCATAGGAGAGTATATATCCTCAATCCTTGGCTACAATGACTAACTCATGCTACCCTTGACATGCATCCTACAATTCTAAGGCAAGCTATTCTTAGGAGAGTGTAAATCCTCCATCCAAAGCTATCCTATCTTGGTCTTATCTTACGAAGTCAAGCTACACAAGAAGGGATCATATATCACAACAACAAGCTATTCTAATATAACATGCTTTGATTCATTTTAGGTTATTAAGTCAACATAGAATCCTTCTATGTGAGAGAACTTGAATACCCTAGCATAGTCATGTCTAACAGTATAAGAGAAAAAAATATACCACAAGATCGCATCATATTGACTTCACCCCCAAAGTCCTAAAAATGATCGCTACAATCCCTACTTTCAATCTTAACTTCATTGTATCATGATCCATGTCTAAATTACAAGTTATTCAATCACATTTTTCATTAGAAGGTGATTCTAGTCATACTTGATCATAAAGTTTCAATTTTAACTTTACAAGTCAAGATCCTTCCTATTCAATCAAGTCTATTTCAATTCATGATTAGATGATCCTAAATATGATGAATTAGTATTCAAGACATTGATTTAGGAAGATCACTTTTGAACCTTCAACTTTGCCTCTAGTGGCATAAACCCATCAAAGATCACATTCATCAATTTAGATTAGGGTTCATCAGAGAAATCACATGAAATCATCATAATATCACTAAACAAAGCTAAATAAATCTTAATTGGATGTTATACACTAGAATGGAATCACATCCAAACCCTACCCATAATGCAAGCCCAGCTCTAGCTAGAATGGACTTTTTGATTTCACAAGTGGGGTAAACTATGGGGACTCTATGGGTGGAAGAACCCATAGTTGATTAAGCTTCACATACCTTCAATCAAATCCCTAAACAAATCTTGAATCAATGGTGAATTCGACCTAGTTGGTGCCCCTCTTCTTCTTCTTTTTCTTCTATTCCAGACATATTATTTTTTGAGGAGTTTTGGGGTCTTTATATTAATGAGTTAAATGATTAGTTTAGGGTATATTAAACTATTTATAGGAGGTAAATTAACTAACTAATCACCCCTCCTAACCCCTAAACTAATTACTAAATGAACCCTCAACTCCTCACTTAAAACTAAATTACCAAACCTGGCAGCATTCAAGAATCCCCATCCACGGATCGTGGATGGGTTGACTGGACGTGGTTTGGGTCCATAGTTTGGACCTGAGGCTCATATGTTGCAGGAAACTCAGGCCTGACCTATGCCCATGACCTATGGGGCATAGGTTGATTTACTGGCGGTGAATGGCCAACCGTGGTTCACCATTTATGACAGCTTACGGGGACTAGGTCCTCCTCAAGGACCCCTTAGGTGGTCCTTTGGGAGTCCTACCCTGACGTTTAACCCCTAAACATTTCATTCTAAGTACGGGAGTCATTTCTATAAGTTTTCACCCTCATACAACACTCCAAAACTCCACTATAACACTTACAACACACTAGTTCAACTCACTAGTTTCCGGGGTGTTACAAAACTAGTAGGCTAAGTTAAAGCTTGACGTTAGAATTAGAGCCCTAAAATACCTCCCTGTACCTTAAAATTCATATATTGGGGTTAGAACGTCAAGGCCATAACCCCAAGGACCAACCCTAGGTCCTTGAGGGAAAGCCTCAAAGAGGCTGCCTGGCAGTGACCCACAGAGGGCACCCACACCTCATGGGTGAGCCCACGCCCCGTAGAGGGAAGTCGTGGGTGAGGCCTGCCAAAACAACACCCAGAACCAGCACCAGACCCTGACACACATTTCACTAGCATGGGCCATGGGTCCATCCACAGTCCGTAGGTGAGGGGGTCGTGGTTTACACCTGGAAGGTGGTTTTAGAGAGTTAGTTGAGGGGTAGTTTCGGGTTTTCAAATTTAATTAACCATTAAGTGACGTCATTTTTTAGTATTTTAGACTTAGAATATAAGTGTTTAAAGCCCTAAAGACTTAGTCTTCTAAATCATAACTACCAAAGTTCCCAAATCAAAACCTCTCCAATATTTCTTTCTCTAAAACCTCCATTGAAGAAGAAGAAGAAGAAGAAGTCAAAGTCTAGGGCTCAATAACTCATCTTTTCTACCCAAATTTGTGAGGAATCTTCAACTAAGGTATGGTAGTTTTGATTCATGGTTAACTTTTCATCCACGAAGTCCTTAAACTCTCAATTTCAAAGTAGAAAAGCTTCCAAAACCTAGGATTTTCACTCCAAGTCATGGATTCTTTCTAAAAACATTTTCATTGATTTAATTATCATATATTATGATTGAATTATTGATTATTATAGTTTTTATGAGAAAATCCCCCATGAATCCATGTATTCTCCATAACCCTAGTTTGTGACTTGTGAATTGGGTGAATTGTAGTAATTATGAAACTGTACTTATAGTAGTTTAGTTCATTGAATAATGTCATCATCTATATCTAATGTAGTAATCCTAGATTTATTGGTTGAATGTGATATATAGCCTAGAAGGGTAACGTATGAGAATTGACTATATGTATGAGATTTGTGTGTATACAATTAGATTGCTTTGAGAGTAAAGTGAATACATTATAATCTAGTTGTTGTGTTGAATGTATGATTATCCTTACTTGAACAGTTAGGTATGAATATCATACAATGCAAAAGGTTTGTCACATCTAGTGATTCTAAGGGTTGAAGACTACTCTCCCCATATTATCTAGGAGCTTTAGTATGAGTTTGTTGGATTGAATGTCAAGACACCTTTTCATATTTATCACTTTAAGTCAAGACTTAATATAAACTCAATGGGAATTATTATTAGCACCGAGTGGATAGTGATATGAGATGGGAGCCCTCACGATAGTAGAGGTCGGGTTTCTAGGAATAATCTCTTGGGATGGAAGCCCTACGTTAGTAGAGGTCGGGTTTCTAGGAATAATCTCTTGGGATGTAAGCCCTACGTTAGGAGAGGTCAGGTTTCTAGTAGCAATCCCCTTATCCCATAAACTATGTTCCCTCATAGGTGTTTTAGCTAGTGGATCCACCTAAGCTAATAGTTGATTTCTACCTTAGGCAAGTAGGACACCCCTTTTCGGTGTGGGGTAGACACCGGATTCCATGATTAAGATCTCATGGTCTATGTCAGTTAAAGCTAATCTCACTATGATAGAAAGAACTAGAATTGGAGTTATGAACTATAATTACTTAATAAGCTTTACTTAGTGTGGGTAGGAGTATGGGGACTTATCCATACATTGCACACAAATGCTTTTAGGGTACTTATGGTGTGTTTCATTTATTATGAGATGATAAATATGTTGAATATGCTTGTATCTTATGCTTTTATACTTATTTCCATGATGGTTCATGAACTTGGTAAAATGCATAGTTTCTATAAAAATGTCCTTTTTAGCATCTTTAAAGGTTTTCATGCATAGCTACCATACTTAGTGCATTTTTGTACTAACCCATATTTCTTCTACATTTTTCTAAAAAGTGTTGGTTCCGGCGTTTGAGGTGGTTCCTTCTAGTTCGAAGCTTGTATTTACTATTCTCCAAAGCTTGTGGTATGTCCTCATGAATCTGAGGACAAGTTCTATATTGTTGTTTCATTTCCTTCATTGTACTAGATATTTTCATATTTCCTGTTGTAAGGGTTGTGCCCCTATTTTGAGACTTCAATTGTAGTAGATGGCTAAATGAGACTATGTCTAGACTTCTGCTTTACTTTGATGAAAATTTTGTTAAAGACATGAAAATGTATGGTTCTATTCTTTATTATTCTTTACTTATGTGATGATGATATGCCAAATGGCTTACTTGGAGCCTTTTGGGGTTCTATGTGCCATGTTACGTCTAGGGGGTACCCTTGGGTCATGAAAAACTTGGTATCAGAGCAAAAAATTTAGAATGATTCTAGGATGATGTCTCATAAGCCATATCTAGTATAGTCTTGTTCATGAGTGTCAAGCGCGCCGCATTTATGAATAAGAGGCTATAAGCTGTTAGGAAATTACACTTCATTCATTACTCTTAAGTCGTGCCATAGAGTTCCTTTTCTTGTGTCTTTAGGAAATGAATACACGAAGGACTAACGTAAGAAGGGTGGAAGAGGAGAATGTGAATCGAGGAGTTCCTCAAGATAATCAAGCTCCTCAAAATGAGCAAGCTCTGGGTTGATCCTCCGGATATGACGAATGTGGAGATTACGTCAGATTTTCTAACATTGGCTCAAGCCATGACGGCCCAAGCCAATAGGGATATTGGAGCTCATGGAAACCCTAATGTGAACTCCTTGGCTAAAAGATTGAGAGATTTTCCAAGAATGAATCCTCCTATGTTCTTTGATTCCAAAGTGGGTGAAGATCCTCAAGAGTTTGTGGAGGAGGTCTATAAGATAATTGATGTTATGGGGGTGACTTTTATAGAGAAAGCGGAGCTAACCGCTTACCAATTGAAGTGTGTGGCCAAAGTATGGTATACTCAATAGAAGAAGAATAGGCCGGTAGGAGCGGGTTCCACATATTGAGAGGTGTTCAAGAATACATTCCTTGATAGGTTCTTTCCCCAAGAGAAGAGGGAGGCCAAGGTGAAACAATTTATCAACCTTCGTCAAAGAGGTATGAGTGTTGAAGAATATTCTCTCAAATTTACCGAATTATCCAAGTATGCTACACATATAGTGGTGGATCCAAGGGATGAAATGAATAGGTATGTGACGGGTATATCCAAGGTTGTAAGAAAAGAATGTCGTATGTCAATGCTCCGACATGACATGGATCTCTCACGTCTTATGGCGTATGCCCAACAAATGGAGAGTGAGAAACTCCAAGGCAATAAAGAGGTGAAAAGAGCTAGAACAGGTGAAGGGAATTTTTCCAATGCTAAGTCTGATGGGAAAGGTCGGCAAAGGTTCAAGCAAAGATTCTCCAATCAAGGCTCCTCTAGTACTCCAAGGGTTGACAAGGATAGGGTTTCCAACCCCAAACCACAAGGAGCTAATAGTGGTGGTTCTGATGTTGCTAGGCCTAATTATGAAAAATGTGGTAGAAAACATGAACAAAAATGCTTAGTTGGCTTGGATGGGTGCTATGGGTGTGGTAAGAGCGGCCATAAGATGAGATATTGTCTGGTACTCATGGCCAAGGGGAGAGAAGGCAAACAAAATCCTCCAAGCGGGTCAAACTCCAATGCTCAAAAGCAAAACCACTTTTATGCTCTTCAATCCCTAGGTGACCAAAAGAGCTCCCCGGATGTGGTGATCGATATGTTACAAGTTTCTTCCACTATTGTATATGCATTGGTAAATCCCGGTGCCACTTTGTCCTTTATTACACCTTTTGTAGAAATGATGTTTGGAATACTCCCCTAAGTTTTAGTAGAGCCTTTTTCGGTTTCTACCCCAGTTGGTGACTCAGTAGTGGCAAAAAGAGTTTATAAAAGTTGTCCTATTTCATTGTCTGACAAAGTAACCTTGGTGTATTTGGTAGAGTTAGACATGCTTGATTTTGATGTAATTTTGGGCATGGATTGGTTGCATGCATGTTATGCCTCTATAGATTGCAGGACCTGGATGGTCAAATTTCAATTTCCTAATGAGCCAATTTTAGAGTGGAAAGGGGGGGATTCTATTCCTAGAGGTCAATTTGTTTCTTGTCACAAAGCTAGGAAGATTATATCCAAGGGGTGCATTTATCATATCTTTAAAGAGATTGATGTTGAGTCCGAAGACCCTTCTCTAGAGTCAGTCCACGTGGTGACGGAGTTTCCGGAAGTCTTTCCTGATGACTTGCCCGGCATTCCTCCCGAACGGGAAATAGATTTTGGCGTTGATCTTTTGCCGGATACGCAACCTATCTCCATTCCTCCTTATAGAATGGCTCTGACCGAGTTGAAAGAGTTGAAGGAACAATTGAGAGATTTACTAGACAAAGGTTTTATTCGTCCGAGTATCTCTCTTTTGGGGTGCTCCGGTGTTGTTTGTTAGAAAGAAAGATGTGTCTCTTAGAATGTGCATTGATTATCGCGAATTGAAAAAAGTGACCATAAAGAATAAGTATCCCCTTCCGAGAATCGATGACTTGTTTGACCAACTCCAAGGGGCTAGCTGATTTGATTAACATTATCAAAGACACTTACTTCATCCAATACTAAGTGTCAACGATTGTTAAGTAGTAATATAACCCAAATAAGTGAGTTGGGTTGAGTCCCAAGGAAATGGTACATATTTGAGAATCAATAGATAAGCATGAATATGATCAAGTCAATCATAGCTAAAAATATTTACGAATAAAAGCATGGTTCGAGTTAGGGGGGACACAAGTGTCAAATATCAGGGAGATTTGGTTTCAACTATCAACTACAACAACAAATAATATGAAAATAACAAAGATAGAGATGAGATTCTTGGGATGTGATTGGATTATGGGCTAAGGTAGACAAATGGGTGAATGCAATTAATAGTGAATAGGCTGTAAATCAGTGAATAAGCTAGACTTTAGTGGGGATAAACTTTCTCTCGAA
>NW_006239508.1:216883-222069 GCF_000226075.1 Solanum tuberosum | reverse complement strand
ACAATTTACCCCGAATAAAATTGGTTTCTCTCGAACACCAATAAGCAGTAATTAAGAACAACCTTTGCTTTAGTCCATTCACTCTCTTGATATGAATGGTTTAGGGTTCACTCTCTCGAGCTGAACCCATGACAACCCAATACCCACAAACTATCAATTCAGCAATCTTGGTTTTAAAACCTCTCTCTCGAGAAAGCCAAAAACACGAAGGTAGAGTTCCATTTGCAACTACAACCCTTTAGATTAAGCCATAATTACTAAATGACATCACTTTTAAACAACATTTACACTATCAATTACCAATACCCAGCAGCTAAATCAACCCATAATCACATAATCACACCTCAAGAATTGGGGTTTAAGCTAGACATCATTAAAAGGGAGAAATCGTTACCAAATAGTGTTTCCATCAACTGCGTACTATTAATATTGTCTTTACAAATGTCTAAGATAAAGAATCTTCAACACCCACTTCCAATTTTTCAGAAATGGAAAACTTCAAATCTTCAAAGCTAAGGAAATATTGTCTCTAAACTCAGTTCTAAGCTCTCAAACTTGGAAACTGAACAATAATGAAAACTATTGAATGCTAGATTCTAAACTAAGAATTTGAAAATGTATTTATAGTTGCCGAAATATGTGTTGCGAAGGATCATTCGGTGCAATAAGTCGGGATCGCCGATCCACTCGGCGATTGCCCTTTGGTCAATTCCATCGCCTTTTTGCTTTGACTTTCAGCATCAGTCTTGTAACTTTGGGCGATATGGCACTGCATCGCGGAACCGTTCGGCGACTCACCGACTGCTTCTTTCTATCACCGACTTCATTTTCTCCTTCAGGGCTTGGCACACATTAACATTAGGCTAGACCATGGCCGTTTGGCAATTCGCCCAATGGGTTAGGCGATCCCAAGCCTTCTTTTCTTCGTTCTTTCAGCTGCCTTGTTCCTTTTTGCTCAATAGTGTCCATGCTTTGTTCCTCAATCCAAATACCTAAAATTCAAGGATTATCAGTTATTGGCACAAAATATGAATTTGAGGACACTAAATCTATTAAAATAAATCCCTAAATGAGTCCAAATTGTGAACTTATCAACACCCCCAACTTAAACTTTTACTTGTCCACAAGTAAAACTCAAGTTCAGCAGTTCAAAGAGGATATCTCAAAAAGTGCTACACAAGATTCAATCATGAATGCACACAAAAAGACTCAACTTACTCATGCAAGGATCAATTGTGCACTCACAGATTCAAATTGTGACTCACCATATCAAAGAATCTCAAGCTTACAATACTTGCTTCAAATTCAAGTTCAAGCTCAACAAAGGTACTCAAATGCCCTCACACAAAGAATGATTCCATATTCACACACAATGGTTCACAATTTAAAGCACCGGAATCAAATGCAACGCTGACACTCAAAAAGATGAACACAATGTATGAATTCACCTGTAGGTTTGCCCATATTTTCCAACAACCCTTGTTTCAGTTCACTCAAGATCAGAATGGTCTTTTAAAGGCTTGTAATGGGGCTGAGTGCAAAGGTATGGTCATTTAGGCTCAATGGATGTAATCCTCAGGAAATGTGGTGTGAACAACACTTCCTTTCCTTTTCTTCCTCATTCTCATTCGTGCTCAAAAGTCATCCTCTTATTCACTTTCCATGGACTATTGGAAACCCCATTTCCTTTCTAGTTTCACAACTTTATTCCACAACTTTTTCATTCTTTTCTTCCTTTTCTCTTTTTTTTTATGTGGAGGGGTTCCAATTTTTTTCAAAACATGGGTCAAAGGGGACTTTCTTGCACTTCTTGATTTACCTTCTCTTTTCACCACACCCCCAACTTAGGCTTTTTGCCTAAGTTGGCTATTCAAACAAACCACAAATCATGAGGATTATGGGTAATGGATCAAGAAAGATCACGATTTTATCAATTTTCTTCCAAGAAAAGGTCAAGGCTCAAAGGGTGTTCAAACGGGGTTCACACACTTACAAGGTAAGCCACAAAAGAGGTATAATGTCAAATTGTTCACACTCTTCAAAGTTGCCTAAGATCATATCAAGAGATTGCATCACTTAGTCAATTGGACCAACGGGGTAAATTTTAGGTCTCATTTCACATGGTTCACGGTAAGCTCATCACACAAGGCATTGGCACCAATGTCAAACAAGACTCCACACTTTCGCTAGTGTGCAATATTCATCACATGAGACTCAATTCGATACTTGGCTAGTCACAACGAGATGTAAAGAGTTCACATATTGTCTATGCAACTTTATTTGGCTTGATCGTAGCCGTACATTCATTTTTGTTCGATTATGAGCACTATTCAAGTCATCGGTATTGATCAAAACCGATACCCAAATTTGCAAGAGAAGAACCACATTTAACACAAACAAGAGGTGGCACAATTTTTTTTTGAAGGGTCCAAAAATCATTGCAATTGAAAACAAGGAGCCACAAGCTAAATCATCCACAAAAACAATGTAACACACAATTATAGCTCAAAACCCAAATATATACCCAAAACAAAGGTCACAAAAGGGTGGACCTCACACTACCACAAATAAAAATCATTTGTCCTCAAATGCAAGCAAAAATATCAAAAAGTCAAAGTAAAGTAAGACAGTGAAGGAGGTAAAGAAGGGATCATGTCTACTTAGTCACTGCATCTGTCGAGGCATCAGTGCCCGGTGCATCAACCTGGACTTGGGCATCAGTTCCCTGAGTCAACTCAGAAGGACCTGCTCCACTAGAAATTGCCATGGGCATCTCTGTCAGCGATGTCTGGATCACTGATTGCACAATCGTCTCCTTAAGATCTGGCAAATCTCAGTATATGCTCTCCACCCGTATCTCTATCTGCTCATCATCGGTCTTAGCATCCAACTCATCAACTTCTGCCTCATCCCTATGGATGTCTCCAGTGGTAGCCGGAGGAATCTCTGATGTCTCAAGAGCATCCAAATCATCTGCAACCTCCAGTAATGAAGTGAAGTCGGTAGACTTTGTATAGTCTATGTCCTTCCTCAAATCTGCTATTTCAGCTTTCAAAGTCGTAACCTCAGAGGTCTTCCCCCTGCCTGCTCTCACAAGCCTCAACTCTTATGGTGAGAGTGTCAATAAAAGTCTGGATAGGGGGTCAGTGTACCCAAAATAACACTCTCGATCATCCATGGGATGGATCTCTCAAGCCAGGTTGCCCTCAGGTCAGCTGAATGGGCCAGATGCCCCATCTTCAAGATCATGGCCTTAGTAATCTTGGCCGGTTAGGAGAAAGTGTAGATTCGTGGAGCCTGTGAAGAAGAGGAAGAGGCAGAAGTACCTGAAGGCCCGGAGGTCGGAGTAGGTAAAGATGCCTCTGCAGGTATCGAATCTATATCCACCCTCGTGGATGTGACCACTAGAGTTTCCCTCCTCCTGTCATCCTCCTCTCTAGTATACTCAGCCTCAATACGTCGGATGTTAATGGAAGAGGAAGGTGTAACCTCAAAATTTCTCACAGCATCCCGGGGCACTCCATCACTCCGGCACAGCTCCGTGATCAGTACTAGCAATAGCAAGGAAGTTTGCCTCTTCTTGACCCTCTTGGCCAATGATAAGGCCCAAGTCAATGCACCTTTTGGATATGATAGGCTCAAGGCATGCCGCCTTAGGATGGCGGAGGAGATACTCGTTCTTGGATGGGATAATGGTGGTGCTGATAAAGCCAAACTAGAACCGTGCAGCAATACTCAGGTTTCTCTTCTCAATAGGGACTATTGCCTCGATCAACCTCGGGGTGGTGTCAAAAATCAAAGGTGGCAGCAAGCCCTTTAACTCATCTAGTGACTGAGTGATAGGCAATCCCTCGTAGGGACTTGAAGAATGCAGAGCTCTGTCCAAAATAATGTTAATGTACTCACTGCTACACCAAACTTCCTTGCCCCGGACCATGACCGATTTAACTGGTCCGAACTCGATTGCCTTCTTCTTACTTTTGGGAACCACATCACCATATGCCGTATAGAACTCCCGATCCCATGAAGGAATATAGGGGCCTCATGCCTGGTGAACTGCTCGAATCTGTGGAAATAGAGGGTGTCCCTCACATCTGAGTACTTGCCCTCAAGGCCTTCTGTCGATAGCAACATTTCCTCAAGGATGGTTCGCAAACCATCACTTTTCAATCTGTTCAGAAGCCTGGAGAAGGGATGACTGGTGGAACAGGAGCCACATGAGGTGTCAGAGCTTGCACTGTGTTTGCTGGTGTGGGACCTGGAGGGACTCTGGCTGAGTCAGGGTGAGATCTAGCCCGGATCTCATCCCGCCGGGACTGCAAAGGCTGGTCATACTCCGGCTCAAATAAAGCAGTCTGGGAACCAGTAGTCACCTTATCGGATATTGGCCTCTTGCCCCTTCTCTGACCTCCAGTTGGAGGCTCTTGCCTTCCTCTTTATGGAGGATTTGATTGTCACGACCCGAGAGCACCCCCTAGTCGTAACACGGCGTACTCGACCCTGAATGTGTCTTATACATGCCTCATAGCATTCATTCATCGCATAGGTAATAAAAATAGTACCGAATCAAAACTTTTTATTCAAAAACATACAATCTGTCATTTCAAAAGTATTTAAACGCAAGCGGAAGTCTAACATCTCACATTGCAATCTTAGACAAACTTTAACAAGATAGGGTCACAACCCTTTACAATCGAAGTCTTAACAATAGTCTTAAAACATAAGAAAAACTAGAAACATAAAAGTTCATGTCCTCGATCTATGAGGACATACCAAAAGATATCTTGAGAGAACTCTAATCACAATCTTCACTAGAGAATGCAATCACTTGCCGGAACCTATACTTGTAGTAAAAATAAGAGAATATGGGTTAGCACACAAAAATGTACTAAGTATGATGACCATGCAAAAACTTGCTTAAAAAGGGACATTTTGTTGAAAGTCATGCTTTTATGCCATTTTTGTAAAACTTGATGAACATTGATCAAAGAGGCATATTATAAGTCACAACCAACATACAAAGTCATATATTTCACATTTAGTCAAAATCACAGATAATCCATTACCTTCACCTCAAGTAACCCTCAAGCTATACCTTGTGCAATGTATGGATAGCGTCCCATACCACCACCCACACTAAGGTACCACCTTAAGGTCACCAAAAGTGAACTTACCATTCATCCTTT
>NW_006239508.1:173616-216800 GCF_000226075.1 Solanum tuberosum | reverse complement strand
ACATGAATCACATCATCACATTAAGACCAACATCTAAGACAACTCTAAGTCATACTTGTGCAATGTGCAAGTAGCATCCCATACTACTACTCACACTAAGTACTCCTTTGAAGTCACCATAGACAGGGCACATTCATATACAATAAGTCATGACAAGGAAGTACTCAAAATACAATCCAAGTATAGCATGCATCATTATATTTAAGCATTTAAGCCAACATTCTTCATTAGGTTCATTTAGGACACATTCATGCATTTAGAGGAATTTCACACATTTAGCCATTAAGGCTTAGAGAACTCACTATAGCCCTTTCAAAGCCTACTCATGCAATGTATAGATATCATCCCATACTACTAACTACACTTTGTAGTACCTATCAAGAAAGTAGAGTGCACATCTCAAATTATGGGAATAGGCATTAACCGACATAGACCATGAGAGCTAAATCATGGAATCCGATGTACTATCCCACATCGTAAGGGTTTTTCTACTTGCCAATGGTAGAACTAGTAAGCATCCTTTGTAGGCACATTGTTATGGGGTATGGAAGATGTTCATTGGACTCTAGCCTAACATTGGGAGAGCCACCATCTTAGCCATATCCACTCGGTGCTTAGCCTCTATTTCCATAGAGTAGTTCATTCATTACATTGTTGTACTTGAGAGGGCCACCATCATTACGCATACCGACTCAAAGTACTTTCCCAAGAAAGGGCCACCACCAATAGGCCTACAGATTCAACGTACTTTAAGGATAGCTCTTAACTTCTCCAGAGAGAGCCACCACCATTAGGTCTACCATCTCTAAAGTTCATCATTTCACACAAGAAGTAGGCCACCACTATTAGGTCTACCGCTTTAAGGTTATACATTCACATTGGGTTCTAGACTCATCATGAAGAGCCACCAATATTAGGTGTACCGGTTCAAGACATACTCTACAATACCTCATTAGCCAATTATAGAAGGCTATCAACATTAGGTCTACTAACCTAAGACAGTCATTCATTTATTTAAGAAAAGGCTACCAACCTTGGGTCTACCAATTCTAAGTCAACTACACATTCATTCGTCATTTATAAATGGTTTACCAACATTAGGGAACATAGTTTTCATCTATCAAGAAGAGGGCACCTAGGCCTACCAATTCAATATTTACAACATTACATTATAGAACCCCTCACATTCCATCATGACCATTCATGAGTGTTAATAGAGAGATAACATTTAATACTAACATAATTAGCTTCTAAACATGATCATCATTCTATCATTGAAATCACATTGAAATCCTACACATTATACATTCACATATACAAAATCAGGATAATACTTCAATTCATCAAACTATGCCTTCAAGGTCATGATCACAATGTACATAGTAAGTAAGCACCTCCACCTTCCAAGTGGATCAACCATTCAAGAACAAATCTACTTTAACATGAAAATAGGTCAAACTTTCCCTTTCAACGCTATGATCACTAACCCTCAATTCATCAACAATTCACCATAATTAGACATAGATGATGATACAATTAAACAATCTAAATCAATCCAAGTATAAATCCACAATCATTCATTCATAATCAATAAACCCCCTTCATAAGTCACAAATTTAGAAATTGAGAGGAATCATGGGTTCATAGAGTTTTTCATCTTAAATCATCAACTAAACATCAATATAATCATAACTTATCATTTGAAAACGTTTGATGCAAGAACCCATGAGATTGAGTGAAACCTAGGGTTTTTCATAAAACTTCAAAACCTTGAAAACTTCTTTGAAATTGACTCTTGGGTGAAAGCTAACCCTAGATGGATCACCATACCTTTCCTAAGTTTCCCCAAGAAATTTGATGAAGATACGCCTTGAATCCAAAACCCTAGATCCCTATTCTTCTTCTTCTTCTTCTTTGGGAACTTCTAGAGAGAGAAATATTTCAAAGGAGGTGGGTTCTTTTGATTCTATTTGGAGTGACTTACATGAAAGGATTTATTTCTAAGAAGGTCTTAAAAGGGTTATATAGTTGCTAGGAAAGGAATAGAATAATAGGGACTTAATTTTTGAAAAGGACTAAGGACCCTACAAGTTGTAACTTAAAATTTCAGCACCTTCCCGTCTTAGCTCACCCTTTGGACACTTGGGCTCGCCAAGAGCACTAGGCGACTCGCCATGTACACCCTTGGCTCGTCCTTTGTTCCAGTGAGCTCACTAAAGGGGCTGGTCATAGGGCGATTGGTAGGGGTTAACGGGCGACACGCCAACCAGCTTGGCGAGCTACCATTTAGCTCGCCCTTTGGTCTAGTAGCTAGGCCAAAAAAAGGCGAAAAGTAAAGCAGTCATCAAGCCAGAGCTAGTTTCACAGCTACCGATTCGCACCCGCGGGTCAAAGAAGACCAATAAAATCTCGATTCAGCATAAGCAAGGGATGAGAGAGGCCTTACGAGGGCTCTTTCCCACTTAATAGATTCATTCCAAAAAAAAAAAAGACTGAATTTCTTCCACCTTCCCTGTACGAGTAGTGAAGAAGTATAGATTTAGTTGGTTGTTGACCAACGGAAAGCATGGGATCAAAAAAGGCAGAATTTACGCAATTTCTTTTCTAAGAAAGAGTACCCCTCCCCTTTGGGTAGGGAATCCACAGGAAGAAGCAGAAGCATGAAATCACCCGAGGAATGCCTCTATTTATGCCTGGCCACCCTAGGCTTCTACCTTGCTCCATTTATGTTCTAAAATAGCCTACACATCCACCTAAGGTCACACTAACTCAAACGTTAAGGCTCTAGTTTCAGTAGTTCATTTTTAGGGTCATTACATTATCCCCCACTTAGGAACATTCATCCTCGAATGACACTTAAAACACATAAAGGGGTAATGACTCAAGACCAGCAGCCCAACAATCATGCAACATCATACACAATGCATAAACATAGGAGGAAACATTAACTCCACATCAATAAGCTCAAAACACAACAAGAAAGTAGAAACTACATCTACAAACTCATTATGCATCAAAACTTTAACATTCTTCGTTTCATTGGAGGAAATTCCTTCTCCAAATCACATCATGCTTATTTCAACATCGTTCAGTACAATTTGCAACGCTCTCATAAAAACACATTATGAAACTTCTTAATAGAAACACATTTAAGCAATTCTTCAATAAAGCACATTTAGGCATGTTCAACAAATCAACTCATGAAGTATTTAGGCAACTCATCATAGATGCATATCCACATGAGGAACACAATTCATGAAAACTCTTTTTATTCTCATTTAAACAAGAATTCAATTAGAACATGCACAACATAAGGAGACCATGGAAACTCAAATTCACACAAGACTCCAAAACATGAAACAAGCTACAAGGAACTCTTGGTCTCAAGCTTGAATAGGAATAGAAGGAAGAAAATAAGGATATCAACAATCTCCACAACCTTACTATTCAACATACTATCCCCCACTTAAGGGTAAACCCAACTAGGGCTAATATGAAACAACATAGGAACCTCTATAAAACATTCACAACTACAAAGAACTATCACATACCAGAACTTTCATACTAGGAAGGTCCTCATTAAGAAACTCTTGCTCAAAACAAACCTTACACACACCACTCAAGGTCTCATATGAGTCTACCACACCGGGTCTAAACTCGTCAAACTCACTACACATCTTATGGTGACTTTATCAAGCAAACCTAACTCATGAATATCAAGGATATTCAACAACCTTGCAACCTAAACACATTATCTACCCCTTATAGGGGTAATCCTATACAAACTCTTTACAACATCACTTCTTTCAATTCTAAGGTTAGAGCAAAATATCACTAAACCTTCACACTCATCATCCAAGGTGATTCTAAACCAAGGTAAATCACACTTATACCCTCTTTTAAGAAGTCTATTCACTCAACATATCAACACATTTTTTTTAAAACACATCATTCATCAAATCTTTCAACTTACCTCCAAACTCATCACAACCTTCTACCAATAACACACACAACCATATAGTAACCCATTCATACTGAAGACTACATCACAATATAACTTCTCAAATCTACCATAACAAGACTCATCTAGTCAGATAACCACAAATGACCTCATTACTCACCTTTTTCTCCCTCGATCCTTGCAATATTAGCCCTTCAAGTAGTAACATCTTCAAGACCACTGGATAAAGAATAAGATAGAGAACATATAGAGTTAAGATATATGGCACGACTTGAAGAATGATGAAAGAAGTGTAACTTTCTATCGTCCTATAGCCTCTCGCTCATAGATGTGTCGCGATTAACACCGATGAACAAGACTATACTAGACGTGGCTTGTGAAACATAAACCCTAAAACCATTCCCAAAACCTTATGCTCTGATACCATTTTTTGTCACGACCCGAGAGCAATCCCTAGTCGTAACACGACGTACTCGACCCTAAAGGGGTCTTATACAAGCCTCATAGCATTCATTCATCGCAAAGGTAATAAATATATGACGGAATTAAAACTTTTTATTCAAAAACCATACAATCTATCATTTAAAAATCATTTAAACGCAAGCGAAAGTCTAACATCTCACATGGCCATCTTAGACAAATTTTATAAGATAGGGTCACAGCCCTTTACAAGCGAAGTCTTAACAATACTTTTAAAACAAAAGAAAAACTTGAAACATAAAAGTTCATGTCCTCGATCTATGAGGACACACCAAAAGATGTATTGAGAGAACTCTAATTTCAAGCTTCACTAGAGAATGCAATCACTTGCCGAAACCTACACTTGTAGTAAAAATAAGAGAATATGGGTTAGCACACAAAAATGTACTAAGTATGATGACCATGCAAAAATATGCTTTAAAAGGTACATTTTATTGAAACTCATGCTTTTATTCCCTTTTTTGTAAAACTTGATGAACATTGATCAAAGAGGCATATTATAAGTCACAATCAACATACAAAGTCACATATTTCACATTTAGTCAAAATCACACATAATCCTTTACCTTCACCTTGAGCCTTCATCTCAAATAACCTTCAAGCTATACCTTGTGCAATGGATGGATAGTGTCCCATACCACCACCCACACTAAGGTACCACCTTAAGGTCACCAAAAGTGAACTTACCATTCATCTTTCTCACCTTTACACAATAGAGCATATAAGACACATAACATCACATGAATCACATCATCACATTAAGACCATCATCTACTACAACTCTAAGTCATACTTGTGCAATGTGCAAGTAGCATCCCATACTACAACTCACACTAACTACTCCTTTGAAGTCACCATAGACAAGGCATATCATACACAATAAGTCATGACAAGGATGTACTCAAAATACAATCCAAGTATAGCATGCATCTTTACATTTAAGCATTTAAGCAAACATTCTTCATTAGGGTCATTTAGGACACATTCATGCATTTAGAGGACTTTCACACATTTAGCCATTAAGGCTTAGAGAACTCACTATAGCCCTTTCAAAGCCTACTCGTGCAATGTATAGTTAGCATCACATACTACTACCTACACTTTGTAGTACCTATCAAAAAACTAGAGTGCAAATCTCACATGATGGGAATAGGCATTAAACGACATAGACCATGAGAGCTAAATCATGGAATTCGATATACTATCCCACATCGTAAGGGTTGTTCTACTTGCCAAGGGTAGAACTAGTAAGTATCCTATGTAGGAATATAGTTATAGGGTATGGAAGATGTTCATTGGACTCTAGACTAACAGTGGGAGAGCCACCATCTTAGCCATATCCACTAGGTGCTTCGCCTCCATTCGCATAGAGTAGTTCATTCATTACATTGTTGTACTTGAGAAGGCCACCACCATTATGCCTACCGATTTAAAGAACTTTCCAAAGAAAGGGCCACCACCAATAGGCCTACCGATTCAAGGTACTTTAAGGATAGCTCTTAAGTTCCCCAGAGAGAGCCACCACCATTAGGTCTACCGTCTCTAATTTCATCATTTGACACAAGAAAGAGGCCACCACTATTAGGTCTACTGTTTCAAGGTTATACATTCACATTGGGTTCTAGACTCATCATGAAGGGTCACAAACATTAGGTTTACTGGTTCAAGACATAGTCTACAATACCTCATTAGCCAATTATAGAAGGCTACCAACATTAGGTCTACCAATCTAAGACATTCATTCATTCATTTAATAAAGGACTACCAACCTTGGGTTTACCAATTCTAAGTCATCTACACATTCATTCATCATATATAAAAGGGTTACTAGCATTAGCCCTATCGATTCATGGTCATTCAAAACAGTTTTCATCTACCAAGAAGAGGGCACCTAAGCCTACCAATTCAAGATATACAACATTATATTATAGAACCCCTCACATTCCATCATCACCATTCATGAGTGTTAATAGAGAGATAACATTCAATCCTAACACAATTAGCTTCTAAACATGATCATCATTCTATTATTGAAATCCTACACATTATACATTCACATATGCAAAATCATGATTACACTTCAATTCATCAAACTATGACTTGAAGGCCATGATCACAATGTACATAGTAAGTAAAAACCTCCACCTTTCAAGTGGATCAACCATTCAAGCACAATTCTACTTTAACATGAGAATAGGTCAAACTTGCCCTTTCAAGGCTATGATCACAAACCCTCAACTAATCAACAATGCACAATAATTAGACATAGATGATGATACAATTCCACAATCTAAATCAATCTAAGAATAAATCCACTATCATTCATTCATAATCAATAGACCCACTTCGTAAGTCATGAATTTAAAAATTAAGAGGAATCATGTGTTAATAGAGTTTTTCATCTTAAATCATCAACTAAACATCAATATAATCATAACTTATCATTTGAAAATGTTTGATGCAAGAACCCATGAAAACTTGTTTGAAATTGACTCTAGGGTGAAAGTTAACCCTAGATGAAGGATCACCCATACATTTACTAAAAGAAACGCCTTGAATCCAAAACCCTAGCTCCCTCTTCTTCTTATTCTTCTTTGAGAACCTCTAGAGAGAGAAATATTTCAGAGGAGGTGGTTTCTTTTGATTCTATTTGGAGTGACTTACATGAAAGGATTTAGTTCTAAGAAGGTCTTAAAAGGGTTATATAGTTGCTAGGAAAGGAATAGAATAATAGGGACTTAATTTTGGAAAAGGACTAAGGACCCTACAAGTGGTAACTTAAAATTTCAGCACCTTCCCGTCTTAGCTCACCCTTTGGACACTTGGGCTCGCCCAGTGCACTAGGCGACTCGCCAGTGCACCCTTGTCTAGCTCTTTGTTCCAGTGAGCTCAGTAAAGAGGCTGGTCATAGGGCGATTGGAGGGGGTTAATGGGCGACACAACAACCAGCTTGGTGAGCTGTAATTTAGCTTGACCTTTGGTCCAGTAGCTAGGCCAAAATGTCATCCCACTAGGAGAGCACAAGAGACCAAGGGCGACTCGCCCAACCCCTTGGGCGATCAAACAACCCCATCGCCAAAAGGTCCACCAAAAGACAAGGTTTCTTTCACCCTATCTTGCTAGTCTAGGTCCTTGCTTGCACCCTAGGCTTCTACCTTGCTCCATTTAAGTTCTAAAACAACCTACACATCCACCTAAGGTCACACTAACTCAAACGTTAAGGCTCTAGTTCCCCATACTCTTTTCCGGAGTGGAATGTCTATGTTTGTTCGTACCATGTCTGCAAAACACCGAGAAAAAGTAAACAACAAATCAATTAAAATCACAGAAAAATAGTTGCAGATAGACTCGCCAAATGGTTCGGTGAGTCGCCAAATCACTTTGGCGAGCTAAATCGGGCTCGCCGAAAGGATTGGATTAAAATTCTCAGAAAATTATGGCTAGTTGGCGATGAGAAGGCCTTTCGGCGAATCGCCGACAACATCCGGTGAGCAAGGCTTAGCAGCCGAAAGTTACAGTGCAATTTTAGCTACAGGGGTGAAGACAAAGGGCGATCAAGGAGACTTTCGACGAGTCGCCGAGTGCCTTCAGCCACCTCAAGCTTCTCGCCGAAAGTTACAGAACAAACTTCAAGTATAGCATAAAATTAAAGGCAAAATGGGGAACTTTGGCGAACAGCCGAGTGGTTCGGCGAGCTCGACCCTGCTCGCCAAACGACCCAACGTGCCTATCTTTAACCCAACTTCTCGAATTCAACCCCGCAACCTCCGAAAACAAAATCAACATATGCACTTATCAAATTAAAGCAAGACCCATAACACTCATTACCTCGGGATACTCAGACTTCTCCCCATTTTGCCAGATTTGGCCATTTGAAGACTTTCGCCCTGAAGAATGATGTCACCCGCTCTATCATTAGGCAAATTACGTCATTTGACACAACTACGGGTTACTTAGACTTCACCCGACTAAACCCAACAACATGCAAGTACAACTCCACAAGATTTAACCAATTTTAAGGCACCAAATTACGAGAATTCAACAATATACACATTACAGGCAATGATATCAAATTAACACATACATTCAAACAACAATTAAAATCAGAAAGGCCCAACACACATCACTAAGATAATATCATTGCAAATGAGTACAAACTACCAAAAGTAAACTCGGGGTTCGGAAAACCATCCTTTAATGCAGAATTAATAAAGATTGAAATGCTAGGCGGCAAAGAAATCCCACTCCGAGCACAAATCAACGACTAAAGTACGATAGAAATACAAAAATATAGAAACTACAATGTGGGTGTGAATTTGGGAAGTTCACAAGTGAGGGAAAGTGAAAGAGTTGGAAGTTTAAACCTTTGTCCTTTTAAAAACCGTCAAGTTCTCGCCCATTCGGCGACATTAGTCATGCTCGCCGACCCACTCGTCGTGTCACTGAGTGGTCACTTACCTCGCAGAGTTTTATAGACTCAAATGTAAAATTTTCTTGAGTCCTACGGTGGTCTAGGTTGGGGTCGCAAACCTCTTCGGTGATGCGCCGACTGGACCTTCAGCTCTCCAACTTGCACTTTTCAAATACTTTCCACACTTTGACCTGCACATCCAACGCACCATTATTTCAAAATTAAAAAGAAAGAAAATAAAACTTGGGTTGCCTACCAATCAGCGCCTTAGTTAACATCACGGCACTACGCAAGTCCACACTTAAACCTCATTCTTGGGGTTGGCCATAGTATGACTAGGCAAACCCCCTTGCTGTCTCGGGTTCAAATGAGATAAGATATGACCCATTTGGGTCTCCAATTTCTTGATCGATACTGAATGGGAGGTGACGGTCTGGCTAAGGGTCAACACATCTTCTTTTATTTCCTTTAAAATCTTGTTCGACACCCTCAACTTTGTTAAGGATACGAGAAAGCATATACTCAGACTGTCCACCTTCCTAATCCTTTGGCTTTTTGAGCTCATAGGGAGGCACATACATATCCTTCTCCCCATCCTTCCAATTGGGATTTTGGTCCCTCCATTCTCGATCACGATCTTTCCAACCTTCATCCCTATTCCAACCTTGGTTACCACCCTACCTCGGGTAATTTGAATGATAATCACCACTATGGTTGGCTAGGAAATTCACCTCTTTATTATACAAGGCCTCAAACTTAGACTTCTCCGGATTAGCACACCCGACACCGACGACATAGACACCATTTTTGGACAAATGAAAAGTTGTGTCATGATCTTGGCCATCTTCTGGTCCCTCTCTTGGTCTTTCTCCATATGCTCCTTGGTCAGTTTAAATGTGAGAGGGGAGACTTGGTCTTCACGGGTATACCACGCCCGATATATGGTAGTCATGCCATCAAAACGCTGAGTTGCTATCACATAAGGTTGCTGCATGAAACCTCCTAGAGAAAGTTGGTCAGCAACACCCTTATTTACCGAGTCAAGACTCCGATAAAAATACTGCAGCAACACGTTGTCAGGCAAGCCATGAGTTGGGCATTGAAGCACCAACTTCTTGAATCGCAGCTAAGTTTCATGAATCAGCTCACCTTCTAAACGCTTGAAGCTCTAAATGTTGTCCCGAAGAGTCATTATGTTTGAAGGAGGGAAAAAGCGCACTTTAAATGTGGTAACCAACTCCTCCCACGAAGTGATTGATTCACGTGGCAATTCAGCCAGCCACTTATATGCCTCACCCATCAATGAGGACGAAAACAACCTCAACCGGATCGACTCTTGGGAGATGTTCTTGAAGGATAACGGTTTGCAAACATCCGCGAAGTTTCTATTATGCTCATGGGGATCCTCATGAGCCAAACCACTAAAAAGCCCCTGTAAATGCAAGAGTTGCAACATAGTACTCGTGATGTTCAACACCGCATTCCCTTCAGCCAGAGGCAAGCGAATAGCACCAATACCACCCATAAGATGGGGGTCATTAGCATTAGGCTCGTTGACATCGTTGAGGTTTCCGATGTCATCATGATGGCCTACTTGGCTGCCATTGTTATCGTTCACACTCATACTTCCTGTTTCAAAACACACAAGCAAAACATAACTAAAATTAAGTAAGTACAACTATGACTAACAAGAACAAAATTCAACTTTACTAAGAATTCTCAAATAACACCACTCCCCGGCCGCGGCACCATCTTTATTTGATTAACGTTATCAACGACACTTCATCCAATACTAGTGTCAACGATCATTAAGTAGTAATATAACCCTACTAAGTGAGTTGGGGTCCAGTCCCAAGGGAGTGGTACATATTTGAGAATCAATACATAAGCATGAATATGATCAAGTCAAACATAGCTAAAAATATTTAGGAATGAAAGCATGGTTCAAGTTAGGGGCGACACAAGGGTCAAATATCAGGGGGATTTGGTTTCAACTCTCAAACAACAAATAATGCAAAAATAACAAAGATAGAGATGGGATTCTTGGGATGTGATTAGATTATGGGCTAAGGTGTAACAACCCGAGAGCACCCCCAAGTCGTAACATGCGTACTCGATCTCTCGGAGGTCAAATACAAGCCTCTTAGAATTCATTCATTGCATTAGGTAATAAAAACCGTAAGGAATTTAAACAGTTTTTAAAACAAATTCATAATACTCATAAAATCTTTCAAATGTAGCGAAGTAGAATTTCTAAGTCTCATGTACCATCTTAGACACAAATATAACATCTTAGGGGCACGGCCCTTTATAACAAAATATTAGTCTTATACAATGTCTAAGTGGAAATACTAGAAAGGTAACAACTATGTCCTCGAATATTTAAGGACATACCAAGCTTCTTGAGAAGAGTCAATATCCCAAGCTTCCTCAAAAGATCTCTTCAGTTTCCACCACCTACACTTGTAACAATAGCGAAATATGGAATTAGTACAATACGTACTAAGTATGACGACCATGCAAGAAAACATGCACAACGGACATTTACAAGAAATGTATGCTTTTAAGACCTTCTTTAACAAACATTTACAACCACAAGCATAAACCCACATTTCAAGTCACCATTCACAAATAAGACCATATTCACATCATTTACAACTCAATACTTAAAAAAGATAGCAAAGTAAGTCCTTCATTACCATTTAAGCCTCTATCTCAAGTCACCCTAAGCCACACTTAAGTGAATAATGAAGTGACCGCCCATAAAACCTCTTCATATACACCTAAGTGTTCCTAAGAGTTACCATAGACAAGGGTTTTATCATTACATTATAACATACTGAGTCAACATTCTTTATAAAACCATTTAGGAGACACACAAGCATATAGGGGACAACCACATAATAGCCCTAAGGCTTAGGGAACTCACTTTAGTATCTTCTAAGCCTACTCGTGCCATGTGTAGATAGCATCTCATACTACTACCTACACGTTGTAGAACCTATCCAATATTAGAGTGCATATCCCATATGATGGAAATAGGCCTTAACCGACATAGACCGTTCTAGCAAGGTATGGAATCCGGAGTCTATCCTACTCCGTGGAGGTTGTTCTACTTGCCAAGGGTAGAACTAAAAGCAACCCATGTTGGCACATGGTTTAAGAGATGTCCAAGGATGTTCATTGTGCCTAATCTCATGCCCAACTAGGCCACCATCCTAACCACATCCACTCGGTGCTTAGCCTTGGTTTCCATAGAGTATTCAATCACATATGTACTAGAGAGGGTTCCTTTTCTAGTTCAACCGACTCATAGTACCTCTTCCCAAGAAAGGCCCCATTTCTTAGTCATAGCCAATCTAGGTTCATAAGGATAGTTCATTTGACTTTCTTAGATAAGGATTCTCATTCCGTTCCGGCTCCATCCATCTCTAAGCATTTCACTCAAGAAGGGAACATCACCCTAAGGCCCATCATTCAAGGTTATACATTTACTTAGGAAAGCTAGACTCATGAAAAGGCACTATGCTTAAGTCTTGCCAATTCAAGTCTTGGCCTAGAATTCCTCTTTTAGCATTTATAGGAAGAGCTCCATTACTAAGTCATAGCCCAACCAAACATTCATATACTCATATACATAATCAAGCTTTCATGACACAAGACAAGATACTCAAGTCTAGCATATGAGCTACAACATCATCTTATCTTCATCATAGTCCATCATCACCACATATCACCATTTCAAGAGAAACATGCTTTCACATTAGCATAACACCACATTATACAGTATCACATTAATACCATTAGAACATCTTCACATTATAGCTTCACACAAACTTTACATATAGCTTCATATAGGACTTTACATATAGCCTCATATGTGTATAATAATACAATTCACAATAATAAAATATTCCAACATTATGCAACAACTTCCCCAATGCCTTCATGGCTACAATTCACAATAATACAACACAAGAATAAGATATAACACTTCTGGATCCAACCTACCAACAACAATCAATTCAAGAGAGTTCAAGCCTTCTTACCATAATCCAAAGCCCTAGCCAAAATCACGAATACTTCACCCATAAGGCTTACCACATTTAATTCACCCATTATCAACAATTAATCATGAATAAACATTAAACAACACAAGAGATATCAATACCATTCACTTTACACATAATTCCATCAACTTTGAATTTATAGAAATTGACCCACTTCATAGCAAATTTTACGGTTTTAGTGAAAACATGGATTCGTGAAGAAAGTTCATATAAAATCATCAGTTATACTTTAATTCACCAATGTAGTGCTTTTGAAAACAAGATGAGTCCTGGATGAAGAGCCACCATACCTCAATTGATGAAATGTCCACGAATTTTGGTGGAAGGGAACCCTCCATTGAAACCCTAGCTCTCCACCTTCTTCTTCCTTGAACTTGAGAGAACTTTAGAGAGAGAAAGAACTTTGGGGTTTTGATTTTGGAAGAATGAATTCAAAAACACCTCTTAAATGTTTTAATACCTTTCAAATACTTAGAAACACTTAAAATAATAATAATCCAAAGTACCCAAACTTTCCCTCACTTAGTTCGACCTTTTAAACAAGTCCAACTTGAGTTTTATTTTCGCAAATTTCATCGGAAAACAAGTTAGCGACGCAGAGGTGTTCCCACAAGTTTTTCTGGAAATTAAATTCGAGACAGTAGAGTCCGTGGTGTCTCCACGATGCGGAGCAGGTCCGCGACGCGGAGCCACTCCCTCCAAGAACAACTTCGAGCTTCCTTGGCAGCTTGCTTGGCCAAGGGGTGGGGTCCTCCTTGGGGACCGTTAGGGTGGTCCCGGGGAGTCGTACCCGAACGTTTTGACCCTAAAAACATTTATTAAGACACTAGGGTCACCTCCACTTATTTTAGACTCCATACAACCCATAAAAAAACTTGAACAACATACTAGAACACACCAACACGTAAAAGATTAGTTTCTGAATGTCTTGGTCGTCCCTAGACGAATGACTTCCGAACTCTTTAAAACTGACTAAAAAGGCTATTCTTCATTATTTTAACAAGTTATTAATGCATAGGACCCATGTGAGGCTCTACTTTAACCTACTTCATTTTGAGGGGTGTTACAATATCTCCCACTTGGGAACATTCGTCCTCGAATGACACTTTAAAACATTAAGGGTAACGACTCAGACTAGCAGCCCACAACAATCATACAATATCAATAATGAAAGCACTCATGAAGGAGGAAACATCAACTCCACATAACTAGCCATTACAACACAACTTCATTCAAATATATGGAAGTAGGAATCATACCTACAACTCAACATGCCTCAAACCCTTTTGTTTTTTCCATTTCTCATTTATTTGGAGGAACTTCCTTCTCCATGGCACCTCATGCTCATAACAACATCAAAGAACACAATATGCAATTATCTTATTAAAACACAATCATGCTACATCAAGAATACACTTAAGCACGCTCAACTAATCAACTCTAACAACTTTTACCAACTCCCCAATTTATGCATATAAGGAGAACAACAATCATGAAACTCATTTTCTCATTTAAATCAAGAACTCAATTTAAAGCATGCGTCATTATAGATAGAAATATAGAAACTCATTTTTCACACAAGACTCCAAAAACCATGCATCATGCTTTTACAATTTTGTGACTCAAGCTTGATTTGGAATAGAAGAAAGGGACAAGAATATCCAAACTCACCTCAACGCATCATTCAACATACCATCCCCCACTTAGGAGAAACCCATCTAAACCAACACAAAACTAGAAATTATGACTTACCGGCACCTTCATCCGGATTTGCTTCCTTGTTAGCTTGGAGAGCATAGAAACGATGGGACCCGGATTTACTTCCTTGTTATCTTGGAGAGCATAGAAACGATTCCTTGCTTGACCATCAACACTAGGACCACTATAAGGAGCTTGCCTAGCATTCCTTCCTTTAGCCACAATATTAGGACAATCTCTCACCTTGTGATCATATTTCCCACAACCATAGCAACCACTAGTGCTGGATATACACTTCCCAAAATGCTTCTTTACACAAGTGGAACAAGTAGGCTTAGCAATTTGAGAACCACCACCTCCTTCATGGTTAACCTTAGGAGCACTTGATAAATCTTGATTTGGAGCCCTCTTCTTAAACCTAGGTTGTCCTTGATCCTCATACCTACCCTTTTTTAAATCTTTCCTCACCCTAGTCATCTTGGACTCCTCAATAGATTGAGCATACACAACAAGCCTAGAGATGTTCATGTCACCATGATGCATTGTCGTACGACACTCTTCTTTTACCAAGTTGGATACACCGGTAACAAACCTACTCATCTCCTCTCTAGAGTTAGACACCAAAGATGGAGCATACCTACACAACATAGAGAACTTCAAAGCATACTCCTCCACACTCATATTACCTTGCCTAAGATTAATGAACTCCTCAATTTTGCACTCCCTCTTCTCTAGGGGAAAGTACTTACCCAAGAATGCTTCCTTAAACTCCTCCCATTCTATAGGACAATCTTCCTCCGGCCTATTTGCCTTCCATTGAATGTACCAAATTTGGGCCACCAACTTCAATTGGTATGAAGCCAATTTCGCTTTCTCTCTAAAAGATACTCCCATAGCATCCACAATTTTGTAAATCTCATCCAAGAATCCTTGGGGATCTTCTCCAATTCGAGAGCCCAAAAAGATAGGAGGATTCATCCTCACGAAGTCTCTCAACCTTGAGGCAGCCGTACTCTCATTAGCATTCACCCTAGGCCCCACACCTCGATTAGCTTGAGCCGTCATGGCATGAGCTACAGTTAGAAAAGCCGCCCTAATCTCTTCATTAGTCATGACCGAGGGAACCACTGGAACCTCATTCTCTTGATTGCCTATAGGGACTTGGTCACCTTGAAGATCTTGGGGAGGAACTCCCCCATCCACATTCTCCTCTTTCTCTCTCCTAGGATTAGCCCTCGTATTCATATCCTATAAACACAAGAGGCGAATTAGGAAAGATACTTATAGACCAAACACTAAGGCACGACGTCAAGATTAATGAAATAAGTGAAACTTCTACCGCCTTATAGCCTCTTGCTCATAAATGTGTCGCGACTCACACCGATGAACAAGACTCTACTAGACGTGGCATATGAGACTTTGAACCCTAAGGGACAATTTCCAAAACCTTGTGCTCTGATACCAAGTTTGTAACGACTCGAGAACACCTCCAAGTCGTAACATGCGTACTTGACCTCTCGGAGGTCTAATACAAGCCTCTTAGCATTCATTCATCGCATTCGATAATAAAAACCGTAAGGAATTTAAACACTTTTTAAAACAAATTCATAATACTCATAAAATCTTGCAAATGTAGCGAAGTAGAATTTCTAAGTCTCATGTACCATCTTAGACACGAATAGAACATCTTAGGGGCACGTCACTTTACAACAAAATATAAGTCTTATACAATGTCTAGGTGGAAATACTAGAAAGGTAACAACTATGTCCTCGAATATATGAGGACATACCAAGCTTCTTGAGAAGAGTCAATATCCCAAGCTTCCTCAAAAGATCTCTTCACTTTCCACCACCTACACTTGTAACAATAGAGAAATATGGAATTAGTACAATAAGTACTAAGTACGATGACTATGCAAGAAAACATGCACAACGGACATTTACAAGGAATGTATGCTTTTAAGACCTTCTTTAACAAACCTTTACAACCACAAGCATAAACCCACATTTCAAGTCACCATTCACAAATACGACCATATTCACATCATTTACAACTCAATTAACACAAGTGTACAATACTTAAACAAGATAGCAAAGTAAGTCCTTCATTACCATTTAAGCCTCTATCCCAAGTCACCCTAAGCCACACATAAGTGAATAATGAAGTGACCGCCCATACAACCACTTCATATACACCTAAGTGTTCTTAAGTGTTACCATAGACAAGAGTTTTATCATTACATTATAACATACTAAGTCAACATTCTTTATAAAACCATTTAGGAGACACACAAGCATATAGGGGACAATCACATAATAGCCCTAAGGCTTAGGGAACTCACTTTAGTATCTTCTAAGCCTACTCGTTCCATCTGTAGATAGCATCCCATACTACGATCTAGACCATACTTGCAGGGTATGGAATCCGGAGTCTATCCTACTCCATGGAGGTTGTTCTACTTGCCAACGGTAGAACTAAAAGCAGCCCATGTTGGCACATGGTTTAAGAGATGTCCAAGGATGTTCATTGTGCCTAATATCACGCTCAACTAGGCCACCATCCTAACCACATCCACTCGGTTCTTAGGCTTGGTTTCCATAGAGTATTCAATCACATATATACTAGAGAGGGTTCCTTTTCTAGTTCAACCAACTCATAGTACCTCTTTCCAAGAAAGGCCTCATTTCTTAGTCATAGCCAATCTAGGTTCATAAGGATAGCTCATTCAACTTTCTTAGGTAAGGATTTTCATGCAATTTCGGCTCCATCCATCTCTAAGTCTATCATTTCACTCAAAAAGGGAACATCACCCTAAGGCCCATCCTTCAAGGTTACACACTTACTTAGGAAGCTAGACTCGTGAAAAGGCACTATACTTAAGTCCTACCGATTCAAGTTCAAGTCTAGCATATGAGCTACAACATCATCTTATCTTCATCATAGTCCATCATCACCACATATCACCATTTCAAGAGAAACATGCTTTCACATTAGCATAACACCACATTATACAGTATCACATTAATACCATTAGAACATCTTCACATTATAGCTTCACACAAACTTTACATATAGCTTCATATAGGACTTTACATATAGCCTCATATGTGTATAATAATACAACAATGTAATAACACTCATATAATGTCCTTCGTGGCCTCAATTCACAACAATGCAATTTTCCCACATTATACAACAACTTCACCAATGCCTTCATGGCTACAATTCACAATAATACAACACAAGAATAAGATATAACACTTCTGGATCCAACCTACCAACAACAATCAATTCAATAAAGAGAGTTCAAGCCTTCTTACCATAATCCAAAGCCATAGCCAAAATCACCAATACTTCACCCATAAGGCTTACCACCCTTCATTCATCCATTATGAACAATTAATCATAAATAAACATTAAACAACACAAGAGATATCAATACCATTCACTTTACACATAATTCCATCAACTATGAACTTATAGGAATAGACCCACTTTATAGCAAATTTTAGGGTTTTGTAGAAGACAAGGGTTCACGGAGTATTTCATTCAAAAACAACAAAAAAACATCAATTAATCCATACACAAACGTTTCAAATCATTTTCATGCAAGAACCCTTGATAGAATTAAAAAACAAGCTTTTAGTCACTTTTTGAAAACATTGTAAAATCCTTTGAAATTGACTCTAGGATGAAGATGAGTCCTAGATGAAGAGCCACCATACCTCAATAGATGAAATCTCCATGAAATTTGGTTGAAGGGAACCCTCAATTGAAACCCTAGCTCTCCACCTTCTTCTTCCTTGAACTTGAGAGAACTTTAGAGAGAGAAAGAACTTTGGGGTTTTGATTTTGGAAGAATGAATTCAAAAAACACCTCTTAAATGTTTTAATACCTTTAAAATACCTTAAAACACTTAAAATAATAATAACCCAAACTACCCAAACTACCCCTCACTTAGTTGGACCTTTTAAACAAGTCCTACTTGAGTTTTATTTTCACATATTTCATCGGGAAACAAGTTCGCGAGGAGGAGGTGTTCCCACAAGTTTTTCTGGATATTAATTTCGAGACAGTAGAATCCGCAGTGTCTCCGCGATGCGAAGCCACTTTTTGGCCATTGGTGGAGCAGGTCTACGACGCGGAGCCACTTCCTCCAATAACAACTTCAAGCTGCCTTGGCAGCTCGGTTTGCCTTAGGGTTGGGGTCCTTCTTGGGGACCCTTATTGTGGTCTTGGGGATTCGTACCCAAACATTTTGACCCTAAAAACATTTATTAAGACACTAGGGTCACCTCCACTGATTTTAGACTCCATACAACCCATAAAAAACATGAACAACATATGGGAGAAAACCTTAACTCTCTGCTGATGTATTGCACCCTTTAGTTGGAGCAATATCGTATCACTGTCTTGCTTTTCCTTACCTCCGCTACCAATGAAGATTCTGACCCATTCTGAACTGTTACACCACCATCTGATATGCTCATACGATGAACTCCTAATTGACCAAGCCTGTGAACATCTTTTGCTAGTTCCTTTCTTTATTCCTCTACATGTGCTATATTACCCATCGATAGTCTGGTAAGAGAATCTTCTACTACATTGGCCTTACTAGGATGGTAATGCACATTCATATCATAATCCTTGAGGAACTCAAGCCATCTCCTCTGGAGAAGATTCAACTCTTTCTGGATGAACACATACTAAAGGATCTTATGGTCTGTAAACACCTCTACGTGAACACTATACAAGTAATGTCTCCAAATCTTAAGTGCAAACACCATTGTTGTTAGCTCGAGGTCATAAGTCACATAGTTATTCTCACGTACATTAAGTTGTCTAGAAGCATATGCTATAACCTTACCTCGCTGCATCAACACACAACCTAAGACAACTCTAGATGCATCACAGTAGATAACATAACCGTCTGAACCCTCTAGTAGAGTAAAAAATAGGAGTTGTAGTCAACCTAGTTTTCAGTTCTGCAAAGTTTTCCTCACAATCATCTGACCACTTAAACTTAACCTTCTTCTGAGTCAACTTAGTCAATGGAGAGGCTATGGATGAAAATCTTTCCACGAACCTTCTGTAATAACCTGCTAAACCCAAGAAACTTATGATATTTGTAGGAGAGGTAGATCTGGGCCATTGTTTCACTTCTTCTATTTTCTAAGAATCCACTCGGATCCCTTTGCTAGACACAATATGACCAAGGAAAGCAATTATTTGCAACCAAAACTCATATTTGTTGAACTTAGCGAATAACTGGCGATCTTTGAAAGTTTGCAGAACAACCCCCAAATGACTCACATGTTCTTCCCCATTCCTAGAGTAAATGAGGATATCATCAATAAAGACGATAATAAACAAGTCCAAGTACTGCTTGAACACTCTGTTCATCAAATCCATGAAAGCTGCAGGAGCATTAGTTAGTCCAAATGACATTACTACAAATTCATAATGACCATACCGAGTTCTTAAGGTTGTTTTTAGGATGTAACTATATCTGACTCTGAGCTGATGATAACAGGATCTGAGGTCTATCTTTGAGAAAATGATTAGCACCCTGAAGTTGGTCAAACAAGTCATCAATCCTAGGGATGGGATACTTATTCTGGATTGTGTCTTTGTTCAACTGCCTATAGTCAATGCACATCCTGAGAGAACCATCCTTCTTTTACATGAACAAAACTGGTGCACCCACTGGGAAATACTGGGTCTGATGAAGCCCTTATCTAGAAGTTCTTTCAACTGCTCTTTCAATTCCGTAAGCTCCGCTGGAGCCATTCTTTAAGGAGGAATAGAAATAGGCTGGCTATCTGGAAGGAGATCAATTCCAAAGTTGATTTCCCTTTCGGGAGGAACTCCGGGAAGATCTTCTAGAAATACTTCTGGAAACTCATTAACTACTGGAACTGACTCAAGAGTTAGGGTCTCAGAGCTTAAATCCTTAACCCAAACTAGGTGATAGAGATACCCCTTAGAAATCATCTTTCTTGCCTTAAGGTAAGAAATGAATCTACCTATATGCGCTAAGCTACTACCCTTCCATTCAAAGATTGGTTCGTCTGGAAATTGAAAACGAACAATCCTAGTTCTACAATCGACTAAAGCATAACAGGCATGTAACCAATCTGTGCCTTGAATGATATCGAAGTCTACCATTTCTAACTCTACAAGATCTGTTGAGGTTGTTGAGGTGACTTTCTGGGAGATTGTGATAGGGTAATTTCTGTATACTCGTCTACCTATAACTGGGTCACCGACTCGAGTAGAGATTGAGAAGGGTTCTGAGAGAATTTCTGGACTAACAATAAAGTTGATTGCTATATAAGGAGTTACAAAGGAAAGAGTAGCCCCTGGGTCTAACAATGCATAAACATCTATGTCAAAGACTTATAACGTACCAGTGACTACATCCGGAGAATCTTCCTGATCCTGGCGAGCCTGAAGAGCATACAATCTGTTTTGGTGTTGTTCGCCACCTATACCAGATGAGTTATCCTACTGAGTCGAGCGACCTGCTGGTGTTGCTGAAGTTGTGGACAGAGCTCTACTATTATTACCCCATTGACCATGTTTAGCAGAAGGACAATCTCTCAACATGTGACCACACTGACCATACCCAAAGCATCTTTCCTTTCCTGCAAGACACTCGCCCGGATGGCTCTTAACTCACTTTGGACAAGTTGGGTAGGTTATGGTGCCTGAGACATTCCCATTCGACTTAGATCATGATGCCCTACCTTTCTGATCATTTCAGAACTTAGAGGATAGGACAGTAGCCGATGAAAGTGCTGGAGTTGAAGACTTCTGCTGAAATTGCGAGCGATTTCCACCACCCGATTTCTGTTGAGAACAGTCATAGTTGGCTTTCCTAGCCTTTTTATTCTCCTTGGATTGTTCCCTAAGCTTATTACCCTCAACCTACTGATCATGGGTCATGAGCCTAGAGACGTTCAGATCTTCAAGCAACATATCATTTCTACACTATTTTCTCACCAGATCGGATACCCTATACATGAACTTGTTCATTTGAGCCCTAGAATCAACAACAATGTGAAGAGCATACCTGGAGAGTTAGGTGAACTTGAGTCCATACTCTTGGACTTTCATCAAACCATGCCTCAAATTCATAAACTCCTAAGATTTTGCCTCCCTTAACTCTCTTGGGAAGAACCTATTCAGAAAGGTCTCACTAAATCATTCTGAAGTGATAGGACCTGCATTTGTACCCCTGTTCTCTTTCCACTGAGTTTACCAGATATGAGCTACATCCTTAAATTGGTAAGATGCCAACTCAGCACGATCATTCCCAGTTACTTGCATCACTCCAAATATCTTCTTGACCTTATTTATGAAATTTTTTGGGTCCTTACTAATTTGCGATCCAAAGAACACTGGCGGATTCATCCTAACAAAATCTCGAACTATAGCAGCAACTGACCCAACATTAGTATTTGGCGGAACTAGAACCTATTGATTGTTCTGTTTGGTCACACTCTAAGCCAACAACTGGATAGCGTTCCGAAATTCAGCATTCGAAACTTCCTAATCTGGGACTGGAGGAGCTACATTTGCATTCCTGTTATTTCCATTCCTTTCGTAAGCTCTACGAGGAGGCATGATGTGAAAATGCATAACGAAGGATTAGCACCAGGAATTAGATCATACCATACGCACGATAAGAGTATCAAAGAAACTGAAGTTTTCCTAAAACACTTTGCAGCTCCTTCTCATTAGATGTGGTGCACTTCACACTCATGAAAAGGACTCTACTTAGTGCGGCTTTTCAGACATCCTTGGACTCTTAAACCTAATGCTCTGATACAAAGTTGTCATGCCCCGAGGCTACTCCCTCGACACGAAAACGAGACCTAGGATCACGAGTGACCCCAAACTGACCCTGATGGCATATCTTAAGCATACTAAAGATAAACTGAATCAATAAACACTATGCGGAAGCTAAATCATATAAATAATCTGAAATGATGGGGAATACCCATGTAATAAATTTTAATATATGAAAATTGAGAGTTTGAATGCAAATGAAAAGTCAAACTCCAACACTATAGCTGAATCTAACTATGTCTGAAATATAGCCTTTACTGACTAGAAATGATGGGACATGCCCTAGCGAGATCTAGCAAAACTGAAACTAAAGCTAAAAGCAAGAAAGATAATCATGTCACTAGTCCTCGAAGAATGAGAACTCACCACTGATGTTGATGAACTGATCAATGCGTTATTTGGGAGTTGAGAACTTGAACCTACATCACGAGAAGATGTAGCGCAGAGTATGCATCAGTTCTTGGAAGGTACTGATTATGCATGATAGAGTAAAACTGAATAATAACATAACTGAAGAAGCAAATAAGCAATGAAATAATCTGAACATGATAAGGATACTTGAAATACTGAACATGGCTAAAATGAATGCAATGACCAAGTTCATAACATGCTGAAAATGAATACTGAACTATATTGATAACATGGTCAATGTAATGGAATCTGACTGAACTGTAAGGAAGCTACTAATAACCGACATAAAACCACATGAGCTAAATGTGGAGTACGATGTATACGACTAATCAAGAGGATCCAATATACCCTGCCAGAGGTATAGAGGCATGTTGGCGTGAACACTAAAATTTAATGGCCAACATAGGGGACATAACCTATGAGGCACGTAGTTTTAGGACTTGAGGGTGATTGATCCTAGTCCACTCGGTATTAAGCTTCTCCCAATTGATTAAGTAATTAAAACTTTGTGATTGAAATGCTATAATACTGGATAGCTCAAAATACTAGCATGCAAACTGAGAATGCAACATTAATATACTGATAATAATGCATTCGAAAACTGAGGCATGCTTATATATAACTAAATTAATTGACCTAGCATGTGTAATTCATGAACTAAAAGAACTACATAGCTAGGGTTCTGAATTTATGCATGAATCTGGTCAAAAACAATACTACAACATGATAATATGATTTGGATCATTCTAATAGCTAAAACCCAACAATTATAACATTCAAGAAACCCTATGTCTAGATAATATTAAGGGAATCAAGATTCTAACTGAAATCTAGGGACCTAATGGGTGAAAGAAACCCACAAGTGAAAGCCCACATACCTGGTGACAAATTTCACAGAGAAATCTTTCTATTTTGGAGATGGAACTAATGGAACCTTGCTGCATTCTTGAACTAGGGTTCTTGACTTCTTTCTCCTCTTTACGCTATAATTTTCTAAGTTTTGGTGAATGATCTGACTTAGGTAAGTTCTAGTTATGACTCTTGGCTAAAACTGACCAAAACTATGAAGTTTAGGGGTTAAATTTCGTAGTTTAGGGGTCAACACATAAGGAAAAGACCAAAAGACCCCCGACTTAACTTCTGTCGAGAGCCACTAACGGACAGGACCGATGGACCGGGGCTGGACTGACGGTTCATGCTGGTCAACCATCGTTCTCGATTGGAGGCTGGGATTTAAGGGTTGGATCCACGGACGCAGACCACGGTCTGTGGTCTGACCTACGGTTCTTCGGTCTGGCCATGGATCAACCCTTAGATAAAAATTTTGGGCAGAGTCTGGGGAGGGTTGAAGATGCGAACCACGGACCACCACCATGGACCATGGATCACCCTACTATCTGTGGTTGACAACTATCGGTTGCACCTACAACTTCTGGAAATATGCATTGAGGTCTGTTTTTGGATACATGGTATTACAGGGCTATCACCAACTTAGGGTGAGAGGGGAAGATATACCCATGACGGCTTTTCGAACTAGGTATGGGCACTATGAATTCCTTTTGATGTCATTTGGCCTAACTAATACCCCGACGGCCTTTATGGACCTAATGAATACGGTGTTCTGACAATATCTGGATATGTTTGTGATAGTTTTTATTGATGATATATTGATCTATTCAAGGAGTGAGAATGAGCATGCTGAGCAATTTAGAATAGTATTGCAAGTTCTTAAGGACAAACAACTCTTTGCCAAATTTAGCAAGTGTGAATTTTGGTTGAGGTCCATAGCTTTCCTTGGTCATATCTTGTCAAGCAAAGGTATTGAGGTAGATCCTAAGAAGAAGAATGCGGTCAAGAGTTGGCCTAGACCTCCAACTCTTGGGGTTTCTTGGGGTTGCCCGGTTACTATAGGAGGCTTGTTGAAGGTTTTTCTGCCATTGCTTCTCCGTTGACGACTTTGACTCAAAATAAGACAAAATTTGAGTGGTCGGAGATTTGTGACAAAAGCTTCAAAGAATTTAAAGATAGACTTAATTCTGCTCTGGTTTTGACCTTACCAGACGGTACCGATGGGTTTGTGGTATATTGTGATGCCTCGAGAGTGGGGTTGGGATGTGTGCTCATGCAACATCATAAAGTGATTGCCTATGCTTCAAGGCAACTTAAGGTTCATGGGAAGAATTATCCAACCCATGATCTTGAATTAGCGACGGTAGTATTTGTTTTGAAAATATGGAGGCATTACTTATATGGGGTCCATGTAGATGTTTTCACCGATCATAAGAGTCTTCAATATGTGTTTACCCAAAAGGACTTGAATCTCCGACAAAGAAGGTGGTTGGAAATTTTGAAGGATTATGACATGAGTGTCCTTTACCACCCCGGCAAAGCTAATGTTATGGCGGATACACTTAGTAGACTATCTATGGGTAGTGTGACCCACATAGAGGATGAAAAGAAGGAGTTAGTCTGTGATATTCATAGGTTGGCCCGGTTAGGTCTCCAATTAGTAGATTCTCCCAAAGGTGGTTTCACGGTTTATAATGGCTCTGAATAGTCTTTTGTGGTAGATATGAAGTCTAAACAATACCTTGATCCTATATTGATGGAGTTGAAAGAATCTGTACTTGGGAAGTCCGTTGAGGATTGCTCCCAAGTGGGAGACGGGGTACTTAGGTACCAAGGTAGATTACGTATTTCGGATGTGGATGGGCAAACGGAGAAAATTCTAGAAGCGGCTCATGGTTCTAGATATTCTATTCATTCGGGAGACATCAAGATGTACTGTGATCTACGGGAAGTCTACTGGTGGAATGGTATCGAAAAGGATATTGCGGGATTTGTAGCCAAATGTCCTAATTGTCAACAAGTTAAGGTTGAGCACTTGGAAGTAGGAAGAGGTGAATATGGATTTTATTGTGGGTTTACCCCGTACTCAAAGGCAATATGATTCTATTTGATTCATTGTTGATAGGATGACCAAATCAGCCCACTTTATTCCCGTCAAGGTATCTCACTCGGCGGAAGACTATGCAAAGTTGTAGACAAAAGAGATAGTGAAGTTGCATGGGGTTCCTCTATCTATCATTTCTGATCGAGGTCCTCAATTTACTTTTCACTTTTGGAAGTCATTCCAAAAGGGGCTTGGCACTAAGGTGAAGCTTAGCACCGCTTTCCACCCTCAAACGGATGATCAAGCGGAGTGTACCATTCAAACCTTAGAGGACATGTTGAGGGCGTGTGTTATAGATTTTAAAGGTAATTGGGATGACCACTTACCCTTGGTGGAATTTTCCTACAAGAATAGTCACCACTCAAGTATCGATATGGCTCCTTTTGAAGCTTTGAAGTAGGTGACATTGCTCTTATTGGCCCAGATTCGGTTTATGAAGCTATTGAGAAAGTTCAACTCATTAGAGAGAGGTTGAAAATGGCCCAAAGTAGGCAAAAGTCTTATGACGATGTAAGGAGAAGGGAGTTAGAATTTGCAGTTGGTGATTGGGTCTATTTGAAAATCTCACCCATGAAGGGTGTGATGAGGTTTGGCAAAATGGGGAAACTTAGTCCCCGGTTTGTAGGCCCATATCAAATTATGAAGTGTATTGGGAAAGTTGCCTATGAATTGAAATAGCCAAATGAATTGGCCCCAATTCACCCGATATTCAATGTTTCTATTCTTAAAAATTGTATTGGGGACCCGTTATCCATTATTCCTTTAGAATGGTGAAAACCTTTCTTATGAAGAGGTTCTGGTAAAGATCCTTCACCGGCAAGTAAAGAGGTTGAGGAACAAGGAAGTAGCTTTTGTTAAGGTGTTATGGAGAAATCATCTATTTGAGGGTGCTACTTAGGAGGCCGAGGCTGATATGAAGTCCCGATATCCTCATCTCTGTCCTCCTACTCCTAATCAAGCTTGAGGTAAGTAGTCTTTTTTGAGTTTTAGTGTTTTGGGAGTCATGTGTGTAAATGACTTTTTCCATGATTTCCCTATGTTATTGATGAGTCCATGATTTGAACTCATTTAGGGCTTTATTTTAATAGATTAAGTTTCCTCAAATGCATATTTTGTGCCAATAACTGATGTAAATCCTTGAATTTCAGGTATTTGGATTGAGGAACAAAGCATGGACACTATTGAACAAAAAGGAACAAGGCAGATGAAAGAACGAAGAATAGAATGCATGAGGATCGCCTAACCCAGTAGGCAAGTCACCGAACGGCCATGGTCACGCCTAATCTTCTAGAGTGCCAAGCCCTGAAAGAGAAAATCTAGTCGGCGAGAGAAAGGAGCAGTCGGCGAGTTGCCGAACGGTTTAGCGATGCACTGCCATATCGCCCAAATTTACAGAACCTGAAGATACTGAAGGAAAAAGCAAAAAGGCGATGGAATGAACCAAAGGGCGGATCGCTAAGTGAATCGGGGATCCCGACTAGCTGCGCTGAATGGGCCTTCGCAACACAATTTTTGACAACTATAAATACTTGTTTAAATTTATTGCTTAATAATCTTATCTTTTGTTGAATCATATTATTATTCAGTTTTTGAAGTTTAGAGCTTAGAACTGAGTTTTTGGAGACATTTTTCCTTAGCTTTGAAGATTTGAAGATTTCCATTTCTAAGAAATTGTAAGTGGGTGTTGAAGATTTTTCATCTTAGACCTTTGGAAAGACTATATCAATCCTACCAAGTTGATGGAAACACAACTTGGTAACGATTTTTACCATTTTACTATGTCTAGCTAAAATCCCAATTCTTGGGGTGTGATTATGGGTTGATTGAACTGCTGGGTATTGTTAATTGATAGTTTATTTGTTGTTTAAAAGTGATTTCGTTCAGTAATTGTGGTTGAATTTAATGGGTTGTAGTTGCAAATACAATCTTCACTTCGTGTTTTTGGCTTGCTCGAGAGAGAGATTTTAAAACCAAAATTATTGAATCGATAGTCTGTGGGTATTAGGTTGTCATGGCTTCAGCTCGAGAGAGTGAATCCTAAACCCCCCCTTTTCCACACATTTATCGAGAGAGAGTGAATTAATTAAAGCGAAAGTGGTGCTTCATTGTTGCTTATTGGTGTTCGAGAGAAACCAATTTGATTCGAGGTAAATTGTTCGAGAGAAAGTTTATCCCAACTAAATTCTAGCTTATTACTGATTTACAACTTTTTACTATTAATTGCAATTACCCGGTTGTTTACCATAGCCCATAATCCTTTCACATCCCAAGAATCCCGTCTCCATATTCATATTTTCGTGTTATTTGCTGTTTTAGCTGCTAGTTACAAACAAACCCCCTCTGATATTTGACACTTGTGTCACCCCAAACTTGAATTATATTTTTCTTCGTAAATGTTTTTAGCTATGATTGACTTGAGCATATACCTACTTGCCTATTGATTCTTGAGTACGAACCATTCCCATGGGACTCGACCCTAACTCACATAGTTGGGTTATATTACTATTGAACGATTGCTGACACTTAGTATTGGATGAAGTGTCTTTGATAGAGTTTTTCTCATCAGTTATGCATGTTCTTGATGAAATTCATGTTTAGTAAGAAAATGAGTTTTCATGATTTATGTTTTTCATGTTGTTGTGCGTTTAGTATGAGCTGCCTATTTGACTACATGAGATGTGTTAATGAACATGTTGTAGTATGCTTTTGAGAGTATTGGCTTATTGGCGACATGATGTTGTGTTGAGCATTATTTTAGTTGGAGGAAGTAGTTCCTCCTATGAATGAATATGAGGATTATTGAGTTTCATGCATATTGGGTTGTTAGATGTAGTTCCTACTCCCTTGTATTGCATTGATTATGTTTTGAAATGGAGTTGATGTTTCCTCTTTTGAATAGCGCATGTAGTAAATAGTGCATTTGCAATTTTTGCATATTTAGGTATTGCATGCATGATGGAGTGCTAGCCTTAAGTCTCTAAATGAGTTTGGTGTCTAGATCATCATTTGACGACGAATGTTCCCAAGGGGGAGATAATGTAACATTCCAAAAACTTGTAAACTAAACTAGTGTCTAACCTAAAACTAATAGGCTAAGTTAAAGCTTGACGTAGAATTAGAGCCCTAAAAATACTTCCACGTACTTTAAAATTTATGTATTGGGGTTAGAACGTCATGGCCTTAACCCCCAGGACTAACCCTAGGTCTTTGAGGGAAAGACTCAAAAAGGCTGCCTAGCAGTGACCCACGGAGGGCACCCACGCCTACTGGGTCAGCCCACTCCCCGTAGAGGGAGGTCATGGGTGACGCCTGCCAAAACAACTCCTAGAACCAGCCCTTGACCCCGACCCACACTTCACCAGCACAGACCGTGAGTCCATCCACGGTCCGTAGGTGAGGGGTTGTGGGTCACACCTGAAAGGTGGTCTTCGGGAGTTAGTTGAGGGGTAGTTTCGGGTTTTCCAATTTAATTAACCATTAAGTGACGTCATTTTGTATTATTTTAGACTTAGTATATAAGTTCTTAAAGCCCCAAAAACTTAGTCTTCTAAATCATAACTACAAAACTTCCCAAATCAAAACCTCTACAATATTTCTCTCCATAAAATCTCCATTGAAAAAGAAGAAGAAATCAAGGTCTAGGGCTCATGAACTCATCTTTTCTACCCAAATTCGTGAGGAATATTCAACTAAGGTATGGTAGTTTTGATTCATGGTTAGATTTTCATCCATGAAGTCCTTAAACTCTCAATTTCAAAGTAGAAAAGTCTCCAAAACCTAGGGTTTTAACTCCAAGTCATGGATTCTTTCTAAAAACATTTTCATTGATTTAATTATCATAAATTATGATTGAATTGTTGATTATTATAGTTTTTTATGAGAAAATCCCTCATGAATCCATATACTCCCCATAACCCTAGTTTGTGACTTGTGAATTGGGTGAATTGTAGTAGTTATGAAATTGTACTTATAGTAGTTTAGTTCATTGAATCATGTCACCATCTATATCTAATGTATTAATCCTAGATTTATTGGTTGAATGTGATCTATAACCTATAAGGGAAAAGCATGAGAATTGACTATATGTAAGAGATTTGATTAGATTGCTTTGAGAGTAAAGTGAATACATTATAATCTAATTGTTGTGTTGAATGGATGATTATCCTTACTTGCACACTTAGGAATGAATATCATACAGTGTGAAAGGTTTGTCACATCTAGTGATTCTAAGGGTTGAAGACTAGTCTCCCCTAATAAATCTAGGAGCTTTAGTATGAGTTTGTTTGATTAAGTGTCAAGAGACCTTTCCATATTTATCACTTTAAGTCAAGACTTAATATAAACTCAATGGGAAGTATGCTTAGCACCGAGTGGATAGTGATATGAGATGGAAGCCCTCACGATAGTAGAGACCGGGTTTCTAGGAACAATCTCTTGGGATGGAACTCCTTACATTAGTAGATGTCGGGTTTCTAGTAGCAATCCCCTTATCCCATAAACTATATGCCCTCATAGGTCGTTTAGCTAGTGGATCCACCTAAGCTAAGAGTTGAGTTCTACCTTAGGAAAGTAGGACACCCCCTTTCTGTGTGGGGTACACATCAGATTTCATGATTTAGCTCTCATGGTCTATGTCGGTTAAAGCTAATCCTACTATGATAGAATGAACTAGAATTGGAGTTATGAACTATAATCACTTAATAAGATTTCCTTAGTGTGGGTAGGAGTATGGGATCTTAATAATACATTGCACAAGGATTCTTAATAATTCTAGATATTTGGGTTTGAGTTTGATTCATAACCTTGAAGGGCAAATTATAAGGGTTTGTACATATTGATGAGAATTGTGTATGAACTTATGATTCACTTAGAAAGTAAAGATCCTATTACTATTGTGCAATTGTGGTATTGTTGAAAGATCATTCTCTCCTTACCCTTAAAAATGATTATACATGAAATGTCTATGACTAAGATAATGGTGTGGTGTTGATTGAAAGGGTATTCTCATGAACACACTATGAACATGCTAGGAAAGGTTTACTCACATACTAATGATTCTAAGGTTGAAAGACCATTCTAACCTAATGAATCTATGAGCTATCATGATACCATGTTGGTTTCAGTTCTAGGGCATTCTTTCATGAACATGAACTTAAGTAAACACTTAACATCAATATTAAAGGGAATTATGCTTAGCACCAAGTGGATATGAATATGAGATGGAAGCTTTTACGCCAGTTAGTCCAGGTTCCCAAAACAGTTATCTCAATAGATGGAAACCTTTTACCTCAGTTAGTCCGGGTTTCTAGTAGCAATCTCTTTATCCCGTAACTATGTTCCCACATAGGTTTTTAGCTATGTGACAACCCAGAAAAAACTAGTAGGTGGAACTAGAGCCTTATGAGTGTGTTCTTAAGTTCGTTATGGGGTTTTATGTTGTAAAATGAGTTCCCCAGCTTCAGTTGGGGATTCTAGGGGTTAAATGTCAAGGTATGACTCCCCAAGGGTCCTCTCTAAAGCCTAACACCAAGGCTTCACCAATGAACCAAAACTGCCAAAAATCTAAGGTCCTACAGATGGGGACCTACTCCCCGTAGGTCCATCCAGGCCCATAGGGGAGGCTCCATGAGTCCTGGGTGGCACCTGTGTTGTTGCCTCATTCATGGCCAAGGCTTGGTCAAATTAGGTAATTCCAAATTAATTAGTTTTAAGTAGGGGTCATTTAATATAGTCTTTATACATATATATAAACTATTTTAAGTCATTAAACCCCCTATTAACTCATTATATCTCAAGACCCCAAATAATAACCACCTCCTCTCCAAAATATTCTCTCTCTAGAAACTCCATTGAAGAGCAAGAACAAGGTCAAGAAGAGGTTTCAAAGAGAAGACTTTCTTCTTTAATTTCGTGTGGAAATATTCCTAAGGTGTGGTGGATTTTCATATATGGGTAGCTTTCACCCATAGAGTCCCTTGAAAGTTTGATTTCAAAGCTTCCAATTCCCCTAAAAAGCTAGGGTTTCAATCTAAGTCATGGGTTCTCTTTTAAAATGTTTTCATTAATTGATTTATGATGAATTATGATTGAATTGATGTTTAATTGTTGATTTATGATGAAACCCCCTCAAAGATCCCATGAATCTCCCACTTTGCTAAATTGAGTTCATGATGTGGGTATTGTTGTATAATGGCCAAATTAAGTGATTAATGGTTGTTCATGGTGTAATTACATGACTTTATTATGATAAATAATGTATCCTTTATTAATTTAAGAGTCTATGGTGAAATTGATATAGTCTAGTGTCATGTCATGAAAGAGGCAAATTGAGGGTTAGTTGTTACCTTCCAAGGATGATGAACTTCTTTATGAATTGCCTTAGACTAGATGACATAGATATGAATTGCTTAAAAGTAATGCTTCTAGACATGAATTGATTAGATTAGGGCTTATATGATGGATCATTGTTGAGTAGTATTGAGATTGAGTTTATATGATACTATGTGACTATAATTGATCAAGAAAAAGGTATGTGGTTAGATTGCCTTGAGAATTAGGTATACATAATGATCATGTGAGGCATTTATTGAGAGTAAGGCTTGTAACAAGAAGATGACTCCTAGGGCAGTAAGGGTAAAAGCTATAGTGAATAAGCTAAGGATGGCAAGGCTTTAAGAAAAAAGCAATTATGTATGTTGAGTTGTATATGGCATTATTGTGAAAAGACTTCACCCACATGACCTATAATATGATCATATGACTTTATGCATGAAATGAATGTTTTACTCGAGTCATGATTCTATCCATGTTCAATATAGTGAATGTTAGATGTATTGACTTAGCATGATCTATGATCCTTGAATGCAAGATATGAGGGGTATGTATGATTATGATATTATAAGCATGTTTTATGAACACTTTGAGAGTGAAGTGTCTATGATGATAATGTTTTTGTTGTTTCATTGAGAGGACAATCACATACACACACCCCATGCATGAACATGACTATGATGTGACTAAGGTGTTGATTGAGTATTGAATCTTGATATTCCCCGTTATCTAATGTAGTATTTCTAGATGATTGTGTTGAGTAGATTCATAGCCCTTGAAGGGCAAATTATGAGGGTTTGTACATGTTGATAAGAATTGTGTATGAGCTCCTGATTCACTTAGAAAGTGAAGATCCTATGACTATTGTGTAATTATTGTGTGGTTGCAAGATCATTCCCCCCATACCCTTACACATGACTATGTATGAAATCTTTATGAATATGATAATGTTGTTGTGCTGATTTAAAGGCTATTCTCATGAACACACTATGAATATGATCTGAAAGGTTTACTCACATATTGATGATTCTAAGGTTGAAAACACATTCTCACCTAATGAATCTATGAGCTATTATGATATGATGTTGGTTTAAGTGCCTAGTGCATTCTCCCATGAATATGAATTTAAGTAAAGACTTAATATGAATTTAAAGGGAATTATGCTTAGCACCGAGTGGATATGAGTATGAGATGGGTTCCTTCACGCTAGTAGTCCGGGTTCCCAATATGGTTATCTCATGAGATGGAAACCTCCACGTTAGTAGTTCGGGTTTCTAGTAGCAATCTCCTTATTCCATAACTATGTTCCCACACAGGTCTTTAGATAGTGGATCCACCTAAAAGCTAAGATGCTAGTTCTACCTTAGTCAAGTAGGACACCTCTTTTCGGTGTGGGGGTAAGACATAAGATTCCATGTCTCACATGGTCTAACTCAGTTAAGGCTATATATATTTCCCTATATGATAAGAATATGAATTATGACAAGAAAATGAGTTATGTACTATGGTTCCTTAAGAGGCACTACTTAGTATGAATGGGGGTATGGGATTTCATTCATGCATTGCACAAGTAGGTTTTGAGAGTGGGAGTGGTATGTTTCTTTTATGACATAATGATATGAGTTAATGCATGCTTTTTATGAATTATGAACATGAACTATACTTATGACTTCTTAGTGAGCTTTAGTTAGTGTGAGTGGGGGTATGAGACTTCACTTATACATTACACAAGTAGACTTATAAAGGGGTTATGGTGTGGTTTCCTTAGGCTATAAAGATATATGAATTTATGTATGGATGATATGGATTGTTGCTATGAGTGACTTTACTTATTACAAGTTATGCACATGAATGTCTCCTTGTCTATGAGTGTTGGCTATGGATAAGGTCAAGGAATGTTATGCATGAATATGGTGGCCTAAAAGTGATACTTAGTGTAGATAGGATTATGGGATCCTATCTACACATTGCACAAGTATAGCTTAGGGTTGCTTATGTGACAATTATATTATGATGAGATGATCTTGGTATGTAATTATGTTTGTGAACTATGTCGTGTGAAGATTGGAGTATGCATTATGTTTATGTTGGAGATTATGTTTGTGATTATGATGATATCATTTATGCTATGATGAATTGTACATGATTTATCTTATGAGCTACATTCTCCAACTATTTCAAATATAATGTTCAAAAGTGGCATATAGCATGGTTTTAACTAAAATGTCCCTTTTCGCAAGTTTTAAGGATTTTTATGCATGGCTTCCATATTTAGTACATTTTTATGCTAACCCATATTTCTACATTTTTTGTAAGTGTAGGATTTGGTGATATCGGATTCTACCCTCGTGGCTAGGACCATAGTAGTTCAAGAAGAAGAAGAAGATTGGTGAGTCATCATAGTGCTCGAGGGCTTGACCATATGTCCTTTATGTCTTTCTTTTATGTTTTAGACTTATGTAAGGGATATGTCCCTAAGATTGTATTCAAGAGTTTTAATGAAAGTCTTTTAGATGGTTTGAGACATGGTGTTATAGACTCTCTCATTTTATAAAAGATTTCGATTGTAAAGAAAAGTTTGAAATTCTGCACTATTTTCCTATGTTCTTATGTTCATGATATGCTATGAGTCTTGTATGAGGCTTCTCGGAGCCTTGTGCGCCGTGTCACATCTAGAGGGTAGCCTTTGGTCGTGAAAAATATGGTATCAGAGCATAAGATTTTGGAATGGTTTTAGGATGTCTCAAACTACGTCTAGTAGAGTCTTGTTCATAAATCTGAAGCGCGCCACATTTATGAATAGGAGGCTATTGGATGTTAGGAAAATCTTATTTCTTTATTCATCAAGTCGTGCCATAGAGCTTAACTCTATAAGGTCTCTCTCTTATTCCTTATCCGATGGTCTTTAAGATATGACCACTTGAAGGGCTCCTCCTACAAGGATCAAGGGAGAAAAGGGCTAAGTAATATTAATTTTAGCTATGTGACTAGATGAGTCTTGATATTATAGAATTAGATGATTCCCTTTGGTATAGATGGGTTGCTTTATGGTTATGTGTTTTGCTGGAGGATTTGATGAATAATGGTGTTTAAGTGATGCCTACAGATGTTGAGTGAGTAGACTCCTTTAAAAGAGGATAGAAGTTTAATTCTCCATGGTTTAGAATCTCCTTGTGTGATGGATGTGAAACGTTGAGTAATAACATGCTCTGACCTTGGAAGTTGAAAGAAATTGTGCTTAGAAAAGTCCGTGTAGGTTTACTCCCAAGGGGGAGATAATGTGCTTAGATAGCAAGGTCATTGAGTGCTCTAGATGTTCATGATTTGGATTGGCTTGAAATTCTTACCTTACTAGGTGTAGTGAGTTTGAGAAGTTAAGTCCCGGTTGGGTAAGCTCATATGAGACCTTGAGTTGTGTTGGTAAGGTTGCTTGTGAGCTAGAGTTGCTTAATGAGAACCTCTTTGAAGAGTAAGAAAGTGCTTCCATGAGATTGTTGATGAGTGGTATTTTTGTTAATGTTTTAGTTGAGGATATTATTTGGGAGGCCAAGGGCCAATGAGATGTCCTAATATCCTTATATTCCCTTTTATTCCTCCTCTAGCTTAAGATGATAAGTCCTCCTTGACTTGTTTCATGATTGTAGAGTCTTGGATGTTATATGTTTCTCATGATTTTTCCTTGTCCCATAGAGTTACTCTTGTTAACCTTGGTAGGGTTTGGATGCATGGTTGTTAGACCTCTATTGGTTTTAGAACCCGGTAAGGTTATAATGAGTGTTGATGATGCTTTGGGAGAATTTGAAAGCAGTAGTATTTGAGGTCTTAGTAGGGGCTTACTCTCATGGGGGAGATGATGTGCTTAGATAGCAAAATTGATTTGAGTGGGATATCCTCATCCATTTCTTCTATTCCTATTCTAACTTGAGACCAAGAGTTCCTTCTTGGGCTTGGTTTATGTTTTTGAGTCATGTGTGATTTAGAAATTTTCCATAATCTCCTTATGTTATGCATGTTCTTGAGAGAATTCTTGTTTTGTATAAAATGAGTTTTCATGATTTACATGTTCCTCATGTTGCTGTGCATTTTAGTACGATGATGGCATATTTGACCTCATGAGATGATTTGACGAACATGCTTTGTAATGCTTTTGATGAAATGGCATATTGGCTCCATAATGTTGTGTTGAGCTTGCTTTTAGTTGGAAAAGGTATTTACTCCTATGATTATGTGATTGATGATGTTTAGAAGTGTTTGTATAGGCTCACTCCCAAGGGGGAGATGTTGTGCCTAACTAACATTGTGGTTATGTGCTTAGGTGTTGCCATGACTTATTTATATAATGCATATTCATGAAAACTTTTGTTTTGAAAGAAAATGAGTTTATGTGAATTGGTTTCCTCATGTTGTAGTGCTTTGAGTAAGAGGTGCCTATTGTACTTCATGAGAAGAATATATGAGCATGCTTTAGTTTGGAGTTGATAAATTCCTGCTTGAATAAAATGCTTTTTGAGTATAAATTGCATATGAGCTCCATGAGTGTATGTTGAGCATATTATGACTAGGAGATGGTAGTTCATCCTTGAACATGGCTAGTTATTAAATTTTTTGCATCTTGGGTTGTTAGATGTAGTCCTAACTTCCTTATGTTGCATTGATTATGTATTGATTTGGAGTTGATATTTCCTCCTATGAGTTGTGCATTATTTTGATATTTCATGCATGATGGGCTGCTAGTCTTGAGTCTTTAATTCCGAAAGGTGTTTTAAAAATGTCATTCGAGGACGAATATTCCCAAGGGGGAGATAATGTGACAACCTGGAAAAAACTAGTAGGTTGAACTAGAGCCTTACGAGTGTGTTGTTGAGTTTGTTATGGGGTTTTATGTTGTAAAATGAGTTCCTGAGCTTAGGTTAAGGGGTCTAGGGTTTAAAAGTCACGGTACGACTCCCAAAGGACAAACCAAGGGTCCTTGAGGAGGACCATAAACCCAAGGCTGCCCCAATGAACCAAAACTACAAAAAATCTAAGGACCTACGGATGGAGACCTAAGCACTGTAGGTCCATCCACACCCATGGGGGAGGCTCCATAGATCAAGGGCCCATTTTTAGAGTTGCGGACACCATCCACGGACCTGTAGGACAGGGCGTGACCCCACGCACGGTCCGTGAGTCTTGGTTCATGGATGGCACTTGTGTTGCTGCCTCATTCACGACCAAGGCTTGGTCAAATAAGGTAATTCCAAATTAATTAGTTTTAAGTAGAGGTCATTTAATATAGTCTTTATACATATATATAAACTATTTTAGGTCATTAAACACCTATTAACTCATTATATCTCAAGACCCCAAATAATAACCACCTCCTCTCCAAAATATTATATCTCTAGAAACTCGATTGAAGAGCAAGAACAACGTCAACTTTAGGGTTCAAAGAGTAGCTTGTCTTTTTCAATTTCATGGGGAAATCTTCCTAAGATATGGTGGCATTTCATCTATGGGTAGCTTTCACCCATAGAGTCCCTTGAAAGTTTGATTTCAAACCTTTCAATTCCCCTCAAAAGCTAGGGTTTCAATCTAAGTGATGGGTTCTCTTTCAAAACCTTTTCATTGATTGATTTATGATGAATTACAATTTATTTGATGTTTAATTGTTGATTTATGATGAAATCCCCCCAAAGAACCCATGAATCCCCCACTTTACTAAATTGACTTCATGATGTGGGTATTGTTGTATATTGGCCTAATTAAGTGAATAATGGTTGTTCATAGTGTAATTTACATGACTTTAGTATGATAAAACATGTATCCTTGATTAACCTAAGAGTCTATGGTAAAATTGATATAGTCTAGTGTCATGTTATGAAAGAGGACAATTGAGGTTTAGATGTGACCTTCTAAGGATGATGAACTTTTTTATCAATTGCCTTAGACCTGATGACCTAGTTATGAATTGCTTAAAGTAAAGCTTCTAGATATGAATTGATTAGATTAGGTCTTATATGATGGATCATAATTTAGTAGTATTGAGATTGAGTTTATATGATACTATGTGACTATAATTGATCAAGAATAAGGCATGTGGTTAGATTACCTTGAGAATTTGGTATACATAATGATCATGTGAGGCATTACTTGAGAGTAAGGCTTGCAACAAGAAGATGACTCCTAGAGCTTTAAGGGTAAAAGCTAAAGTGAAAAAGCTAACGATTGCAAGGTTTTAAGAAAGAAGCTCTTATGTATGTAGAGTTGTATACGACATTATTGTGAAAACACTTCACCCATGTGACCTATAATATGATCACATGAGTTTATGCATGAAATGAATGTTTTACTTGAGTCATGATTCTATCCATGTTTAATATAGTGAATGCTAAATGTGTTGACTTAACATGATCTATGATCCTTGAATGCAAGATATGAGGGGTATGTATGATTATGATATTATGTGCATGTTTTATGAACACTTTGAGAGTGAAGTGTCTATGATGATAATGTTGTTGTTGTGTCATTGAGAGGACAATCACATACACACACTCCATGCATGAACATGACTATGATGTGACTAAGGTGTTGATTGAGTATTAAATCTTGATATTGCCCCTTATCTAATGTAATAATTCTAGATGCTTGGGTTGAGTTGATTCATAGCCCTCGAAGGAAAAATTATGAGGATTTGTACATGTTGATAAGAATTGTTTATGAGCTCATGATTCACTCAGAAAGTGAAGATCCTATGACTATTGTGTAATTATGAAGTGGTTGCAAGATCATTCTCTCCATACCCTTACACATGACTGTATGAAATCTTTATGAATATGATAATGTTGTTGTGTTGATTGAAAGGCTATTCGCATGAACACACTATGAATATGATGTCAAAGTTTTACTCAACTATTGATGATTCTAAGGTTGAAAGGACATTCTCACCTAATGAATCTATGAGCTATTAGGATATGATGTTGGTTTGAGTGTCTAGTGCATTCTCTCATGAGCATGAATTTAAATAAAGACTTATTATGAATTTAAAGGGAATATGAGATGGGTTCCTTCACGCTTGTAGTTCGGGTTCCCAATATGGTTAGCTCATGAGATGGAAACCTCCACGTTAGTAATTTGGGTTTCTAGTAGAAATCTTGTTATCCCATAACTATGTGCCCACATAGGTCTTTAGTTAGTGGATCCACCTAAAATATAAGATATTAGTTCTACCTTAGGCAAGTAGGACACCTCTTTTCAGTGTGGGGTTAAGACACTGGATTCCATGTAGCTCACATAGTCTATGTCGATTAAGGCTATAATTCCCTATATGATAAGAATATGAATTATGACAAGAACATGAGTTATGTACTATGTTTCCTCAAGAGGTACTACTTAGTATGAATGGGGGTATGGGATATCATTCATGCATTGCACAAGTAGGCTTTGAGAGTGGGTGTGGTATGTTTCTCTTATGACGTGATGATATGAGATAATGCATACTTTATATGAATTATGAACATGAACTATACTTATGAGTTCTTAATGAGCTTTACTCAGTGTGAGTGGGGGTATGAGACTTCACTTATACATTGCACAAGTAGACTTATAAAGGGGTTATGGTGTGGCTTCCTTATGCTATGAAGATATATGAATCTATATATGCATGATATGTATTGTTGCTATGAGTGACTTTACTCATTACAAGTTATAAAAATGAATGTCTCCTTGTCTATGAGTGTTGGCTATGGATAAGGTCAAGGTATGTTATGCATGACTATGGTGGCCTAAAAGTGATACTTAGTGTAGATAGGATTATGGGATCCTATGTATGCATTGCACAAGTATAGCTTAGGGTTCCTTATGTGATGGTTATATTATGATGAGATGATCTTGGTATGTAATTATGTATGTGAACTATGTCTTGTGAAGATTGGAGTATGCATTATGTTTATATTGGAGACTATGGTTTTGATTATGATGATATCCTTTATGCTATGATGAATTGTACGTGAATTGTCTTATGAGCTACATTCTCCAATGTTCAAAAGTGGCATATAGCATGGTTTCAACTAAAATGTCCCTTTTTGCATGTTTTAAGGATTTTTATGCATGGCTTCCATACTTAGTACATTTTTGTGCTAACCCATATTTCTACATTTTCTATAAGTTTAGGGTTTGGTGATATTGGATTGTACCCTCGTGGCTAGGACCATAGTAGATCAAGAAGAAGAAGAAGATTGGTGAGTCCTTATAGTGCTCGAGGGCTTGACCATATGTCCTTTATGTCTTTCTTTTATGTTTTATACTTATGTAAGGGCTATGTCCCTAAGATTGTATTCAAGAGTTTTAATCCAAGTATTATAGATTGTTTGAGACATGGTGTTATAGACTCTCTCATTTTATAAAAAACTTTGATAGTAAAAAATAAGTTTTAAATTCCGCACTAATTTCCTATGTTGTTATGTTCATGATATGTTATGAGGCTTGTATGAGGCTTTTCGGAGCCTTGTACGCCGAGTCACATCTAGGGGGTAGCCTTGGGTTGTGACAAGCTAGTGGATCCACTTAAGCTAACAAACTAGTTCTACCTTAGGCAAGTAGGACATCTCTTTTCAGTGTGGGCATGACACCGGATTCCATATAGCTCAACATGGTTTATGACCGTTAAGGTTATTTCCCTACATGACAAGAACATGAATTATGAACAGGAACATGAGTTATGTACTATGGTCCCTTAAGAGGTTCTACTTAGTATGAATGGGGGTATGGGATTTCATTCATGCATTGCACAAGTAGGCTTTCAGAGTTGTCGTGGTATGGTTCCCTTATGATATGATGAGATATTAGTTAATGCATTCTTTACAGGAACCATGACATGAACATCAACATCAATATGAACTATACTTATGACTTCCTAATGAGCTTTACTTAGTGTGAGTGGTGGTATCGGACTTCATTTATATATTGCACAGGTAGACTTTGAAAGGAGTTGTGGTGTGGTTTCCTTATGCTATGAAGATATATGACTTTATGCATGTATGATATGGATTGTTGCTAAGAGTGATTTTACTTGTTACAAGCTATGAACATGAATGGTTCCTTGTCTATGAGTGCTGGCTATAGATGAGGTCAAGGTATGATATGCATGATTATGGTGGCCTAAAAGTAGTACTTAGTATAGATAGGAGTATGGGATCTTGTCTATGTGTTGCACAAGTACAACTTAGGGTTGCTTATGAAATGATTTGACTATGTATGTACATTATTGTGCATGATGATTCTTAAAGTTGATAGAGATCATGGTTTCAACTAAATTGTCCCTTTATTGCATGTTTTAAGGATTTTTATGCATGGCTTCCATACTTAGTACATTTTTGTGCTAACCCATATTTTCTATATTTTTCTATAAGTGTAAGGCCCGGTTGTTAAGGTGTGCTTCCTTGTTGAGTAAAAGTTTGGATTGACTATTCTCCACGCTTTCGGTGAGTCCTCATGTTTCAAGGTCAAGAGTTGATCATTTCTAGTTTCTTCATTACTTTATCTTTTGAGACTATGTTGTAAAGGGTTGTGACCCTTATTGATTCTCAATTTTATTAGATGATTATTAAGACAATGTCTAGACTTCTATTTCCATTTTATGAAATGAGTTCTATTGTATAATGCTGTTAATTCCGCATCATTTCTATTACTTATGTTTATGATTACGCTAAGGGCTTGTTTGAGACCCCTTCGGGGTCGAGTACACCGTTTTACATCTAGGGGGTACCCCTGGGTCATCACAAACTTGGATCAGAGAACAAGATTTAGAATGATTCTAGGATGATGTCTCAAAAACCACGTCTAGTAAAGTCTTGTTCATGAGTGTGAAGCGCGCCTCATTTATGAATGAGAGGCTATAAAATATTTAGGAGATTTCACTTCTTTCATTAATCTTTAGTCGTGCTTTAGAATTTTGACTCTATGAAGTCCTTTTCCTAACCCTTTTCTTGTGTCTATAGGATATGAATAAAAGAAGGGCGAACACAATAAGTATGGAAGAGGAGAATGTGAATGAGGGAGTTCTTCCCCAAGGTCCTCAAGTTCATCAAGCTACTAATGATGAGGGGGCCATGACAAATACGGAAATAAGGTCGGCTCTCCAAATATTGACCCAAGCCGTGACGACCCAAGTCAATAGGGATGCTAGAACTCATGTGAACCCTAATGTGAACACCATGGCTTCAAGGTTGAGAGACTTCACAAGACTGAGCCATCCTATGTTCTTTGGTTCCAATGTGGCTGAAGATCCCCAAGAGTTTGTGGAAGAGATCTACAAGATAATTGATGCTATGAGAGTGACTTCTATAGAGAAAGCGGAGCTAGCCTCTTACAAATTGAAGGATGTGGGGAAAGTGTGGTATACTCAATGGAAGAATAATAGGCTGGTGCAAGCAGGTCCCATAGATTGGGAGGTGTTCAAGAAAGCATTCCTTGATAGGTTTTTCCCTGAGAGAAGAGGGAAGCAAAGGTGGAGGAATTTATCAACCTTCGTCAACGAGGTATGAGTGTTCAATAATATTCTATAAAATTCATGAAGTTGTCTAAGTATGCTCCGTCTTTGGTGTCGAATCTGAGGGATGAGATGAGTCATTTTGTGACGGGTGTGACCGACTCGATTGAAGAAGAATGTCATGCGGCAATGCTCCGTGATAATATGGATATCTCATGTCTTATGGTGTATGATCAAGAAGTTGAAGAGTCAAGATCATCCCAATTCCCTTTGAAATCGATCACACAAGCCCTCAACATATCTTCTAAAGTCTGAATAGTGCGCTCTGCTTGCCCATCAGTCTGAGGATGAAAGGCAGTACTTAAGTTCACCTTTGAACCCAAGCCTTTCTGAAAAGATTTCCAGAACTGTGCAGTAAACTGTGCACCTCTATCTGAAATAATGGAGATTGGCACTCCATGAAGTCTCACTATCTCTTGAATATACAACTTGGCATAATCTTCTGCTGAATGGGTAGTCTTCACTGGCAGAAAATGGGCTGACTTT
>NW_006239508.1:172900-173379 GCF_000226075.1 Solanum tuberosum | reverse complement strand
TTTGCTTTTGAACATTTGCCTTCAACTCAAGCAAAATGGGATCTTGATCTTGTTTCTCTTTCACTTCTGACACTAGTGATGACTCAGCCCCGTTCGTCACCGTTATACCTCCTTCTGTGGAATCCATAAATCTGACTCCCAGGCGTGCCAGTATGTGCACATCTTTTGCTAACTCTCTCTTCCCTTCTTCAATATGGGTGGTGCTACCCATAGATAACCTACTTAAAGCATCAGCAACAATATTAGCCTTACATGGGTGGTAAAGAATACTCAGGTCATAATCCTTAAGTAATTCTAACCACCTCCTCTGTCTGAGATTAAGATCCTTCTGAGTGAACACATATTGAATACTCTTGTGCTCAGTAAATATGTCAACATGCACATCATACAAGTAATGACGCCAAATTTTCAAAGTGAACACTACATCAGCCAACTCTACGTCATGGGTTGGGTAATTCTTCTCATGAACATTCAACTGC
>NW_006239508.1:172061-172199 GCF_000226075.1 Solanum tuberosum | reverse complement strand
GTCTTTGAGATATCACATTCCCTTACTCTTAACTGATGATAGCCTGACCTGAGGTCAATCTTTGAAAAACAAGTGGCATCTTGAAGCTGATCGAAAAGATCATCAATCCTCGGAAGAGGGTACTTGTTCTTGATGGTA